>NC_143587.1:18778931-19078931 GCF_048544385.1 Mastigoproctus giganteus
TTGTTGTTTTGTGTATTTATCAATGATATTGATGAAGGTATATTGGGCTTAATGTCCAAGTTTGCAGATGATACAAAGGTTGGCAGGGTTGTTAATGACATTAAGGCAGTATGCTACTGCAACAGAATCTATAAAAGTTAGGCAGATGGGCTAAGAACTGGGAACTAAAGTTTAACATTGAAAAATGTCAAAAGTCAAGTGCAGCCATTATCAATCACCCACTGCAGGATGGAAGCCTCCTCAACAATTCATGCTGAGGGAAATGGACCATAATCTGCCACGCTGGTCCAGTGCGGGTTGACAAATCTACCGTATTCAGCAGTCAGGGGCTTGAACCCCGGTCTACTCAAGGAGCGTGTGCTATTGCACTCCCGCTCCTGCCCACTCGGCTACGGAGGCACTCTAATGGGAGCAGTAACCCAAGAGAAATATACCAACTGCATGGTACTACACAGTCATGGAGGTGGGGGAATGAAAAAGACCTGGGGATAATTGTGCAGCCAGATATGAAGTTCTCTGAGCAGTGCAAATGGGATTCCAGAGCACATCGTGGAAGTTTGTCAATGATATACTGTATAGGAATTTGGAGTGCTCTTACCAATAGAGGCTTAAGTTCTGCAAGTTGCAGCATCTGGAGATTAGGCCCCCTGCGAGGTGATCTGATTGAGGTGTATAAGGTCTTGAATGGTTTGAGCAGGCTCAATGCTGATGGGATACTTCTGCTTGCTCAGATTAAGAACCTGATGGGACATTGATTCAAATTGAGGAAAGAAGTTCTAGAATAGATGTGCGGAAATTTTGCTTTTAGCCAGCAGGTAGTTGATTGCTGGAACAGACTTTCATCTGTTGTTGTGGAAGTTGATAGCTAAAATAAATTTAAGGCTGAACTAGACAATATTTGGAGTGACTGGAAGGTGAAATGGGAACAGGTTTGTTTTATTTATTTATTATTATTTTTTTTATTTGACTGATGCTACACTGGTGTTGAAAGAAAGTGCATCACCCCTTAAAATTGTAATCATCTTCCAAATAATGTAAGTATATGGCAATATTTTTTACAGACTGCATCAGATAAGATTGACACACAAAAGTGATGATGTAATATTGTATCAGCTGTTACTTTCAGCTTTATAAGCATGCTCTGGAAGAGTTGCAGTCATTCCTTGCTTGTGTCAGGATGGTGAGTTATCCCTCCTCACACAAAAAATGAAAAAGGCCCAGTTAATTTGGTATAAGGAGCATGTCAAATGGACCCCCGAGCAGTGGTTATTTTCTCGGATGAGAAGAAATTCAACCTGCATGGCTCTGATGGGAGACAAATGATTTGCAGTAGACATACTGAAGAATTATGCATCCAGACTGTGTGGTGTCTTCAGTGAAATTTCCTACCAGCCAAATGATATGGGGATGCATTTTGTATCGTGGAGTAGGTTACCTGCAGTTTTTAAAAGGTTCCGTAAATGCCAATGGATACCTGGCTATATTGGAAGGTAAATTGCTGCCAACCATTAGAGATCATTTCAACCTGCCAAGTAACTGCATCTTTCAGGACAAATCTGCTCTTTGTTATTGGGCAAAAAGTGTAAGTAGGCACTTCTGTAGTTACTTTAGCTTCATTTCTGCATTAAAGGTTCGACAGTAATGTGTTTACATTTGTTACAGGTGAAAAAATGGTTTGAAGAATCGTCCATTACAACTGCCAGGAAACTGCCCGGACCTGAATCCTATAAAGAACTGTTGGCATCGTGTGGAATCTGCAGTTGCCAGAAAGAAACCAAAGACCCTTGTTGAACTTCAGGAAGCCATAATTCGTGTTTGGAACCACGAACTATCAGTTAATTATCTTCAGAAATTGACCTTGTCGATGTGCTGCTGTCAGAGACCAGAGGCGGTTCAACTAAATATTAGTTTGCCCCTGGTGAACTTTTCATTTTGTTTTCCATTTAAAATGATAAACTGAAGCAAACTGAGGGCTTCTGATAACATTTCAGCCATAATTGTTGTTTACCAAAACTGTTGTATAAAGGTTGCAAATGCTCATTTTGGAATATTTTGAGAGCACTGTCAAATATTACTTAGCTTTGCCTTAACTATTAATAAATATCTTTTGTTTATATTTCTATTTGTGATGCTAGTCATTAATGTAACATACCATTGTGAAAAAAGGTTAAAAATGTGAAATTCCTAAGTGGTGCACTTTCTTTGAACACCAGTGTATATAAGCTTACTTTCTTGCCTGATATGGCTCAACTAAGCTAATGAGGGACTCTCAGCTCCTAATTATGATTAGTGACAGCTAATATCATTTAAATAACTACTCTTGCTAAGAGTCTAAAATGGGAGATGCCCACTTATTGTTGTGTTTAGTAAAAGCCAGTGAAAGTTATTGTTACATATATTACACAGCTAAGCACTTCACATCCATGGCAAAATTTTTAATGGTAAAAAGGATAGTTTCATTTCTTACTTTCCTTAATGTAACTTGTAATAATGAAACTTTGTCTGGTTAGGTTGGGAAAATGAGAATAAATTAATAAAATTTTCATTTCTAATTTACAGTTAAAAGAAAATAATGCACTTGTGAATGAAACTATCAAGTGACAGTGATTGCAGTTTGCCATGTACCTGCATTGTGCTGTTGATGGAACTGCAAGAAAATGTTGGCAAACAATATGCCACATATCATTATATCTAAGTACGTCTCGCTAAAAAACCTTTGTATGTATTTAGGGATAATCAAAAAAGTAAGATTCCCCCAAGTATGTACATTTTTATCCTTTTGTGGATCTTTAACATTTTTCCTTTTGTGGTAATGCTGTTGCTAGTGAATGCTGTAATTGGAGATGGTGTATAAAATAGTGCTCTTTTGATTATCTGTTTTGGAAGTGTGTGTATTAGCCAGAAAGATCATGCCATCAGTGTTTTTGGATAGTGAAGGAGTGATTTCCCACCATATGCAGTTAATGTTAATGCAAGTAGCCAGATGTTACACAGACTTCAGAAAGCCATCAGACAAATATGACATGGATTTCTGTCTCTTGGGTAATTTTTCAGCATGACAACACTACACCACACAGTCATGTCAAACTCAGGACACTTGTAGCCATTTTATTGTGAAGTTCTTATCTTTCTGCCGTATAGTCCTGATCAGACCCAAATACTAGTCATTGATATGGACTTCAAAGTCACCATTAAGTGGCTTTTTTCAGAACTGTGGTATGTAATCCTCTCCTCAAATGATGTAAA
Source organism: Mastigoproctus giganteus (assembly GCF_048544385.1). NCBI lineage: Eukaryota > Metazoa > Arthropoda > Arachnida > Uropygi > Thelyphonidae > Mastigoproctus > Mastigoproctus giganteus. Next base: position 18,782,178 of record NC_143587.1, read on the forward strand.
GATCCACTTAATAGGAAGCCCTTTAAAACTGCCATTAAGCGCAGCTCTTTTCATGTTTTGAGCAAAGTAATGATTTTAATATAAAGTTATTACACTCTGCTCAGATTCTTAAATTTACATTATAACTAGAAACAAAAGCAGAACTGTAATAAAGCTCTGTTCCCAGTTGTGCTGGTTGGAGGACTCAGACAGAATCACTAAAATGTGATACAGCATTAAGTGTCCATAGACTCTTTTGGAAGCGGGTATTTAGGTTTAAATTTAGAAAATTTTAACTAATAATTGTGCTAAAAATTATATACCTGCAATGTTCTTAATTGCCTCATTCATATATGCTTATCTGTATTTCATAGCTTTCTCCTGCAGAATGTACAGATGGTGAAGCTTCCCATGTTACTGCACCATTAGATTCATCTTCTAAAGGTTGGTTTCATATTTGAAATGCTGTTGCTGATGTTTCCAAAAGTTTGTACAATATAATTTTTTTGAAATTATATAGTATTAAAAGTTTTTTATTATTATTAATTTATAGTTTTCTGAATGACATCACACATTTACAACCTTTATGATCTGTTTTGAAGTTAACAATTAATAACATTTTTAAACAGTAAGTCTGTTTGAGACTTCCTGCCATAAAATTTTATTAGTCTAAAACTTTAAAATTATTAAACATTACTCACTATGAACAGGTAGTCATAGGCAAATCTAGAAATAATCTGTTTATAAAAAAAATTTGCTTTTCTTTATGAACAGAAAATATGGCCACATAGTATACAGGACATTTAGAACGACAGTGATTTTTCAGGAACAAGAGTTTCACAGTACTTTTGTGTAACTTTTTACCTGAATGGTGATCACTTAACTATGGCTAAACTGATGTTGGAATATCAGCTCAGTTGAAAGTTTTTTTTTAAAATAAATTAGAGAGGACTCTGTTAATGAGTTAATTTATTAGTACCATTATCTGACTATAGTCCTGCAAATGGGATCCTTGTATTCAAAGTCCAAGTCCAAAGTTAGGGAAATCTTCAAGCCAAATAATTGTGATAGCCATATACTAAGTTTATAGTGATAAGGTTAAGTACAGAGCAAAATTTCAATTGATTTAAGAAGTGTAAAGAAGTCACTAGTACTTTAGTGCTTAAGTTTGGCAGTCTTAAAAGTTTATAGTTTGTATCACAAAATCTAGACAGCCAAATGCCTAGACATTGTACTGACTGATTCAATTGATGATTTGTATAGGACTATTTCTCCATAAAAATGCACTTGATCCATAAAGTTTAACTGAGGGTGCTTTTAAAAACTATCCTTCATGACAGTATAATGGGTTCAGCACTTGTCATTCATTCGGTAGGGCCTATATTTAGTTCCTGTGAAACACTGAAAAAAAATTCTTAAAGGTTGTTTCATTGGGACTATAAATAAAGGATTCTTTATTGAGTGACTAATCAATCACAGGCAAAGCAAGTAAGTCATCCCTCTTCATGAGCTACTCTGGTTTTTGGTACTTAATAGGCATGTGTGTGTGTGTGTGTGTGTGCGCGCGCACACACACACACACACACACACACACACACACACAAATATAAACTAGATTACCATTATAGCCTAAAGTTATATTTATATTCATAATAAAATAATATTTATTATCTCTAATAATAAATATTATTTTTGTCTTAACTAGGCATTTTAACTAGAACAGAAAGTTCACATTCAGACAGCAGTGGTTTTGCAGAAGATGGTCCATTAGAAACTACTGCTGTTAATGAACATACAAAAGTTCCAGAGAAGAATTCAGAAATGGATTTTAACAAGTGTGTTGGTACTTCTTTTGATACAGAAATGGATTATATAACAGTTCCTGGTGTGGAAGAATCATCCCCATCCTCTGCAGTATGTTGAAAATTTGTATATAAATTTTTCTTAAATTATTTCTGATAATAATAATAGTAAATGCAGCCAGACCTCTATATAATGAAATCGATCATTCGCTTGAAAAAATTCATTAAACATAAATTTCATTATAAAGAAATATCACCTTTTTAACAATGAAAAATACTGCAATTCAACATTCAGAAATATAGTAAGAGTGGAAATAAATCAGAAATAAGTGTGAATGAATAAATTTTCTAACATTTTAAAACAATTATTAATACATACATATTAAGAAATGACTACATGATTCGCACAATATATTAGTACACTTTAAGAATTATTTCTTAAAATATTTGGTTATTTTTTGTTGTACACTGGATTTTACTGTACATTGTTCATAAAAATGTTCACATTTGTTTAAACACTCAAATATATTTTAAATGCAAAGTTTCAAATGCTGCCAAAAATTTCTCATTCGGAAGGTTTAATTTTGCTTTCATTGTCCTCATTTTCATCCAACTCATCATCAATATTGTCACCAGTTCTTTGAATACTCTCCAAAATGTTAGTCACTCGGATATTCAGCTACCATGACATCATTATCAACTCTCCTAAAAATTCTTCAAGAAAAAATTTCTCCAATGATCAAAATTCCACTTGAAGTTCTTCCCAAGATTGCTCAATATCTTGTAGCAGTACATCCCTCTCATTGCTGTTAATTGGCATTTTAGTAAAACCTGCTTTTGCGAAAAAATTCTTTATCATTGTTTCTGTCATATCTTGACTCCACACTTTCGCCAACTCTGATATGCACATCTGCAAATCTATAACAGAATCTATAGGTTGATTGGTTTCTATTCTCAGTGTAATTTTTTTCAGTATGCACCTTCGCTAGTGCATTTATCACATTTTTGATAATGCCTTGGTCGATTGGCTGTAGTTTAGAGAAGGTATTCGGAGGGAAGAAAACAGGCTTCACACTTGTAATTTTTGAAATTACCAAGTGAAGGTGGGCAGGGCAGTTGTTGACAATCAGTGCAATTTTTTCTGTTTTCTTTCTCATCTTTCTATCAAAATTTAAAATCCTCTGTTCAAAAATTTCACTTCTCATCCAAAATTTTTTGTTGTAGTTGTAGTACAACTCTAATCACTTGTTTCCTTTGAAAAGCTTCAGTTTTTCATTACCAGCCATATTTGCACCAACCAAGACTAATTCTTACCTTACTATTTTTGTCACCTTTAATCCCTTCCCGGAACATTTTTTTTTTCCTGAAAATTTGCCATGACGGATCGACTTTATTTTACAGATTAAAAGTATGCATCATGTGAATACTCATTGTATAGTTTTTTATAAATTTTTTAGTAGAAAATACGTGGGAGTAATTAACCCATTTGGGCTATCCTGAGTTATCTCGTGTATGCCAAAAGGTTTTGCAAATTATACAGATTTTTTTTTAATAAATTAGTGCTTGAGCTAAGAGAAAGAAACAGAAAAACACTCTTCACTACTCATTATATAAATAAATTTAAAAAATCAAGTGGAATGCATAAGCAGTGAATTAACTACATTCTGACACATGGCTGTCGCAAGTGGATAGGTGAGGTAAGGTCACTTACAGGTGGCAGTTCAAGAGGGTGGCGAAATATTTTTCGATATAGTTTTCTAATTGGTTAATGCTTATCAGTATTCAGCATTTAGGATGGCAAATTTTATTTTGCTTACTGGCGACACATAGGAATGCGCACTACTATTCTGACATTACTGTACAATAAGTAAATATGAGAGAAATGAAAGCCAGTCATCTGCTGCCAGACGTAAGAAAATCCCAAGAAATCAAGGATTTATCTGGCTAATGCAAAATTAGCCAGATAAATGCCCAAGAAAATACATTTCAATCCTAAATTTGTAGGTACAGTGGAATCTCGTTACTGTACACCTCAGTCAGATCACCTCGCAGGTGCCTTAGTCTCCAGACACTATAATTTGCAAAATTTAAGCCTTTCTTCGTAAGAGCAACCCTTTGTTCCATTCACTAATCTTGTTGCTCTTCTCTGTACTTGTTCCAACAGCTCTACATCCTTCTTAAAATGAGGCCTCTAGACCTGTAAACAGTACTCAAGGTGTGGCCTGACCATTGCCTTATGTAAGGGGATAATCACCTCCTTATCTCTGCTAGAAAAATTCCTGTATATCATTGACAAGACACTGAACTACTCTTGCAGACCGTCTGCACTGCTCAGAAAACTTCATATCTGCCTGCACAATTACCCCCAGGTCCTTTTCATTCTCTACTACTGTCAGTGTAGTACCACAGAGTTGATACGTCACTCTGGTGTTGCTGCTTCCCATATGTAGTACTTTACATTTGTCAATGTTAAACTTCATTTGCCACCTCTCAGCCTATCTGCTCAACTTTTCTAGATCCTGTTGCAGCAGCCTACTGTCATTAGTGTCCTTAACAACCCTGCCAACCTTTATATCGTCTGTAAACTTGGACATTAAGCTTGATATACCATCATCAGTATCATTTATAAATACAGAAAACAACAATGGACCCAATACTGAACCGTGAGGGACTCCACTAATAACATTAGTCCAAGATGAGCAGTGTCCATTGATTACCACTCTTGTCTTCTCTCACTCAACTATCCCTTTATCCATAGCAGCAATTTTCCTCCAATGCCACACTGCTCCAATTTGTTCAGCAGTCTTCCATGTGCAACAGTATCAAAGGCTTTTCTAAGATCCAAATATATGATATCAAAGTTATTCTTTGCATCCATTTCCTTTGTGACTACATCATAATACTATGATGTAGTATTATTAAATTAGTCAAATTAAATTAGCCCACTCAAATTAGTCAGACAAGACTTCCCCTTAACAAAACCATGCTGCGTCTGAGTTATAACTGAAGTCTTGTCTAGATGATCCTGCAGTGCTTCTTTAACCAGTGCCTCCATTAATTTTTCGGGAACAGAAGTCAAACTAACAGGTCTGTAATTGCTTGTGTTGCCCTTTGATCCTACTTTGTGAATTGGGGTCTACATTTGCACATCTCCAGTCTATGGGTACCTCCCCTGAGTTCAAAGAAGCTCTCATAATTATGGCTAAGGGTTTGCTTACTTCCTTTGCTGCCTCTTTTAATATAACTGGATAGATCCCATCCACCCCGGGTGCCTTTTTTATGTTTATCTTCAACAATTTCTCCTCCACTTTCCTCTCAGTTATTACAAAATCGTCCAGCTCACTGCCAGAGTTTAACTCACATCTGGCATTCCACTCCCTGAATAACTCCTCATGGGTGAATGTAGTTGCAAAATACTTATTTAGTTTGTTAGCCAACTGAGCACGATCATCAACAGTTGAACCATCAATATCCAGTGGACCAATCTGATTCATCCCTTTCCTTCTAGAGTTTACATAGGTAAAGAACTCTTTGTTGTTTTTCTTTGCATCCTTTGCCAAGGATTTCTCATAATCTGCCTTTGCCTGCCTAATCTCCTTTGTGACTTGGTTACAGACCAGCTTATATCTATCATAGGCTTCCTTGTCACCCATTAATTTATATGTATCCCATGCATTTTTCTTCTCTGCCACATGTCTCATTAGTTTATCTGACATCCATATTGGCCTAAACCTTGAACAATATTTCTTAGTTGGTATGTAAAGCCTAGTAGCTTCCAAGATGAATTCTTTGAATGCTTCCCATTTTGAATTTATTGTTGGTAACATCAACAGCTGTTCCCACCATATAGAATTTAAATACTGTCTCAGACCACCATAGTCACCTTTACGAAAGCAAGAACCCATCCCTTTACTCCTGATGGTAGTTAACTCTTTGAGTAAATCCCACTTCAGCACACTGTGATCACTGCCACCTAGTGGTTCCTTTATCTGCAGATTCTTAATGCATTAAGAATCACTACTGATAATCAGATCAAGAGTATTACTCCCTCTAGTTGCCTCTTGCACATGCTGATGTAGAAAACAATCATCGAATAAATCCACAAAAGCCCGCTTGTATGTGAGTGACCAACCCACAAATTCCAGTCAATATCTGGGAAATTAAAAAGCTCCATTATAAGACTCTCTGATTTACTGGCCCACTCTATTTCCCTGTACAGTATCTTATTATACTCATCAGTCATTAGGCCTATAATACACTCCTACTCTGAATTTTGATCTCCCAATGCTTATGTCACACCAAACTGATTCGACACTGCACTGTCCAGCGATCACTTCCTTGGATTTTATGTGTTTCTTAACTAATAGCATAACCCCTCCTCCCTTCCTATCCTGTCTATCCTTCCTGTACACGTACTCCCCAAATTCCAGTTCTGAATTCCTTATATCTGTGCGACACCATGTCTGTGATTTCCCAACAATATCTGCCTTTGATGTTCTGAGCAATACCTCAAATTTATCAAATTTATTTACCAAACTCCTGGCATTGGTGTAAATGCAAGTATACATGTACCTGTTCCTATTCTTAGCTACCCTAACGCAACCCATGTGTTTACTTGTACCGCAATGACTACCTTGCATCTTGTTTTCCAGGCTGCTGCGCATTCCAATAGAAGCAGTGCAAGAATCACTTTCACCTCTGCCAGTGGCTGCTCTTAATCTATTAGTCCTTGTATCCTCCCAAGCTAGCAGTTGTCCAACCCACCTAACACTGCCTTGATAGCATCAGCAAATATTCTTGCACCCTTTCTATTTAAGTGTATCCTATCCCTGTAGAAGCAGTCTCTCCTGTTAACAAGTTCAGACCAGGCTGAAAAAAATTCTACCCCTTGAGCCATGCACAATCTTTCCAGGGCCGAATTGATCGACAAGGGTCTCATCATATAATGCATTTGAGTTGCAAGTGGTGTTCAAGCCTGTGTGACTTCTAAATATTGTGATACTCTTGTAATTATATCTTGTAAACTCCTCTGGTCCTATGTGGCTCTCCCAGAGTATAAAGATTAATTTAAAAAATTTATTTACATATCTTTACTGTAACACATTAATTTAACTTCTTTTAACCATTCGTGGCATATCATTCATAAATATTGCTTTCTCTACATTAATAGAGGAAACTTGTGAAACTGTTGGAGTATGAGAAAGTTAGCCAGGAGCTAACTTCCTCATACCCTTTATTTTCTTAAAACTAAACCCTTTATTTGCTTTTAATTTAGGGAAAAAGAAAAAAATCTAGCCAAGCTATTTGCCAACTTAAGGCTGCCGTAACCAAATGATAAGGCACAAGGGTGCATAAGTACATGTACACGTGTTCGTGCCCGCCAAATACAGAGGATGCAGAAAGTCAGGGAATGACCACTGCATATTACCGGAGCAACATGGCCTTAGTTGCTAATGCTACTGAAAAAAAAAAAAAAAAAAAAAAAAAACCAAATAAGCACACGTGCCTTGCGTAACCATGGTTCAAGTCCATGACTACTAAATACTGTGCTGTTTCTTGTTATTCTCTCTATCATGCGAACTCTTCTGACTATGTGGTAATCCTAAAGTATAAATAGAAAAGTTATTTTTTGTTATTTATTTATTTAATTTTGTCCAGGTAAGCTGGCTAATTTACCCTTAAAAATGGGTTTCTAGAATGCATGCATTGACTCAGAGTGAATTTTTTGCAGGAAGTTGGAAGTTTGTAAAAATCAAAATACTATGCATATAAAAAATAGTACTACTAGCAGTAGTAGTAGAGGCATGTGATGCAAGAAAGCAAGCTTATGTAGCATCAGCCAAAAAAAAAAAAAAAACACATTTCACATATCCATTCACTCTAAATGTTTGCCAAGTTCCTCCTTGAATTTATTTAAGCTGTCAACTTCTACAACAACAGATGGAAGTTTATTCCATAAATGACTACCCACTGGCTAAAGACAAATTTCTTCACATTTATTCTATAACTGTCTTTCCTCAATTTTAATTTATGCCCCTCAGGTTCATAATCTGAGCAAGAGGAAGAATCCCATCAGAATTCAGCCTGCTCAACCTATTCAAGGCCTTATACACCTCAGTCAGATCACTTCACAGGTGCCTAGTTTTTAGACACTGCAATTTGCAGAACTTGTCTTTTTTGGTAAGAGGGACCCCCTTCGTTCCCCTTACTAATCTTGGTGCCCTTCTCTGTACATGCTCAAGCAACTCTACATCCTTCCTAAAATGAGGCCTCCAGACCTGTATGCAGTACTCAAGGCATGGCCTGACTACTGCCTTATACAGAGGGATAATCACCTCCTTTTCCCTACTAGCAAAATTCCTGTATATCATTGATAATACCCCATGACCTGCTCTGGCAGCCTGTCTGCACTGCTCAGAAAATTTCATATCTGACTGCACAATTACTCCCATGTCTTTTTCATTTTCTACCACCCTAAGTGTAGTACACAGTTGGTACGTTTCTCTGGGATTACTTCTACCCATATGCAGTACTTTGCATTTGCATTTGTCAATGCTAAACTTCAGTTGCCACTTCTTGGCCCCATCTGCCCAACCTTTCTAGATCCTATTATTATTATTAGCTATATGGTGCAAGGAAGCCTGAGGCTTATGCTGCACCAGCCAAAAAAAAAGTTACAGAGGGAGAGAGTCAAAAGTAGAATGGAATCACCAAGAAAGAGAAGAATGATATTCAGCTCTGGACCATGGGTGTGGCAAGCCCATACTCACCAGATGTGAGCCCCCTGAAAAATTTGCAGTAGCACACTGTCATTACTGTCATTAACAACCCTGCCAACCTTTGTATCATCTGCAAACTTCAACATTAAGCCTGATATACCTTTATCAATATCGTTGATAAATATGATTTTTGATAAATATTATTGATTAATATGATTTATGATAAATCAGACAAATGATTTTCCATCTGTCGTTTTAGAAGTTGATAGCTTAAATAGATTCAAGGTAGAACTAGTCAAATATTTGGAGTGAGTGGATGGGTGAAATGAAAAGGGTTTTTTTTTTTTTTTTTGGCTGATGCTATATAAGCTTGCTTTCTTGCATCATGTGCCTTTACTAATGCTAATATACAAAACAACAGTGGGTCCAACACCGAACCCTGGGGGACTCCACTAATAACATTTGTCTGCAAAGAGCAGCATTCATTAATTACCATTCTCTGTCTTCTCCCACTCAACTACCCTTTTATCCATTGTAGCAACTTGCCATTAATACCATACTGCTGAAATTTGTACAGTAGTCTTCCATGTTCCTGAAATCAAAGTATATGATATCAAAATTTTTTTCATCCAGTTCCTTTGTAATACCACATTATAGTATCCATTTAAATTTGTCAGACAAGACTTTCCCTTAATAATAACCTTGCTGGCTGAATTTTTACTTTAGTCTTGTCTAGATGATCCTGCAATACATCTTTAATCAGTGACTCCATTATTTTTGCTGAAACAGAAGTTAAACAAACTGGTCTGTAATTACTCGTGTCACCCTTAGATTCTCCTTTGTGAATTGGGGTTACATTTGCTCCAGTCCCCACAGTCCCAGGCTGTGAGGACTTTTCCTGAATCCAAGGATGCTCTCATAATTATGACTAAGGGTTTGCTTATTTCCTTTGCTGCTCCTTTAATATAACTGGATAGATACCATCCACCCCAGGTGCCTTTCTTATGCTTAAATTCAACAATTCCTCCACTTTGCTCTCAGTTATTACGAAATCATTAAGCACCCTATTACAGTTTAATAACCTTCTGGCATTCTCCTCCCTTAATAACTCATGTGTGAATGCTTTTAAATATTATTTGTTTTCTTATTTTGACTTCATAGCCAAATATTAGAATAAGATTATTGTTAAAGATAAAGCTAAAATCAAAATTTCATTCAAAAAATTGGGGGAAAATCGAAATGGATTAAAAAAAAGCTTTTAAAAATCATTAAACTTTATTATTCATTTTTTAACTTTGCAGTAATATTTTGTAAGTTTGTATATTTATTATTTTATTTGAGTTTCATCAACTTCTAGCTCAAATTCCACAGAATTTCTTCAGTTTCAGCTTGTATAATGGCATTTTTAAGACTATCATAAATATAAAAATATCTACTACTACTTGGAAATAAATGTGACAAATGGCAGTTATAAATTCCCTGAAATTTTTAGAGAATATGTATGTAAAATTGTAATTTGTTGATACCGTGTTGAAAGAACCTGTTATTGTTGTTATTTGGTTTTTAGGAGCATTAGCAACTAAGGCCATATTGCTCCGGGGGGATATGCGGTGGTCATTCCCTGACCTTTCCGCATCCTCCGTATTTGGTGGTCACAGGCTCAAACCCCAGTCTAATCAAGAAACATGTGCTACGCACTGCTGCTCCTGCCCACCTGACTACGGAAAGAACCTGCAAACTGTATCTATAATGTGCATACTAACAAAAGGAGTTAACAAGAAATGTATGTACCTTACTGCAGTAGGAGGTGTCCACACTCCATGCTTTTTTAATATTCATTTGGTCCAAAGAAGGGTTCCTTAAAGAATCTGTAAAAATGTAGTCTATAAAGTTTTTTTTATTAAATTCAGAGTACTGAATTTAATAAAACTTTAGAGCCTTTCTAGTAGGTTAGCATTAGCAAGGGCACATGATGCAAGAAAGCAAGCTTATATAGCATCAGTCAAAAAAAAAACAAAAAAAAAACACACACTCTTCTCATTTCACCCATCCACTCACTCCAAATGTTTGTCTAGTTCTGCCTTGAATCTGTTTAAGCTATCAGCTTCTACGACATATGGAAGTTTGTTCCAGCAATCAACCACCCACTGGCTAAAGATGTGCAAACTTTCGCACATCTATCCTACAACTGTCTTTCCTCGATTTGAATTTATGCCCTCTCAGGTGATTATTCTGAGCAAGAGGAAGAATCCCATCAGCATTGAGCATGCTCAAACCATTCAAGGCTTTATACACCTCAATCAGATCACCTTGCAGGTGCCTAGTCTCCAGACACTAATTTGCAAAACTTAAGTCTTTCTTCGTAAGAGAAACCCTTTGTTCCATTCACTAATCTTGTTGCCCTTCTCTGTACTCATTCCAACAGCTCTACATCCTTTTTAAAATGAGGCCTCCAGACCTGTATACAGTATTCAAGATGTGGCCTGACCATTGCCTTATACAAGGGGATAATCACCTCCTTATCCCCGCTAGAAAAATTCCTGTATATCATTGACAAGACACCATGAGCTATTCTTGCAGACTGTCTGCACTGCTCAGAAAAATTCATATCTGCCTGCACAATTACTCCCAGGTCCTTTTCACTCTCTACCACTGTCAGTGTAGTACCACACAGTTTATACGTTACTCTGGAGTTACTACTTCCCATATGTAGTACTTTACATTTGTCAGTTTTAAACTTCAGTTGCCACCTCTCAGCAACAACCCTGCCGACCTTCGTATCATCTGAAAACTTGGACATTAAGCTTGATATACCATCATCAATATCATTAATGAATACAGAACACAACAATGGACCAAACACTAAACCCTGGGGGACTCCACTAATACTATTAATCCACTAAGAGCAGTGTCCATTTATTACCACTGTCTTCTTCCACTCAAATATCCCTTTATCCATAGCAGCAATTTGCCTCCAATGCTACACTGCTCCTATTTGTGCAGCAGTCTTCCATGTGCAAACAGTATCAAAAGCCTTTCTAAGATCCAAATATATGATATCAAAATTATTCTTTGCATCCAGTTCCTTTGTAACCACATCATAGTATCCAATCAAATTGGTCAGACAAGACTTTTCCTTAACAAACCCATGCTGTGTCTGAGCTATAACTGAAGTCTTGCCTAGATGATACTGCAGTGCTTCTTTAACCAGTGCCTCCATTAATTTCCCTGGAACAGAAGAGACCTGGAGACTACACACCTTCACAATGATCTGATTGAGGTGTATAAGACTTTGAATGGTTTGAGCAAGCTTAATGCTGATGGGAATCTTCCTCTTGCTCAGATTATGCACCTGAAGGACAGAAATTCAAATTGAAGAAAGACATTTGTAGAATAGATATGTGGAAAATGGCTTTTGCCAGAAGGAAACGTGTGCTACGCACTGCTGCTCCTGCCCACCTGACTATGAAAAGAACCTGCAAACTGTATCTATAATGTGCATGCTAACAAAAGGAGTTAACAAGAAATGTATGTACCTTAGTGCAGTTAAGTGTTTGATTGCTGGAACAAACTTCCATCTGTCATTGTGGAAGTTGACAGCTTAAATAAATTCAAGGCAGAACTAAAAATTTTGGAGTGAATGGCTGGGTGAAATGAGAAAGGGTTTTTTTGGAAGGGAGATGCTATATAAGCTTGCTTTTTTGCATCAAAAGCCTCTACTAATGCTAATTATATGTGCATTATGTGTTTTTTTTTATTAGCACAATTTTGTGATAGTTGTCTAATTTTTTTGTCATTATGATATATTAATGATATTGTAAATGTTCAGTTTTTTAAATAATTTTTTTTAGGATACTTGCTTTGAACAGTTTATAGAAGATAAAGTATCTACCAGTAATGGAAATGATGCTTCTTCAGACTCATTGAAAAATGAAATGAATCCAGATATTGATGACAGTTGGAAACAACTTCATTGTAGTACAGAACAGCAGTTGTGTCCTGAAACAGGAAATGTAGAATCCTCATGTGTTTCATGTCTGTCATCAGAAACTCCAGTTTTTTGTAGGCATCATTCATTAATAGAATCATTGAAGCCATCTGAATTCTCTACATCTCATGCCAAAACACTATCAACAGACTCTTTATGTTTTTCATCAGAAAATGAATGCACATATTCTGAAATTCAGCATAAATCATCCTCTGCATTTAGTGGTTCACAAGAAAGGAACATTGCATGTCGGCTTGCTCCACTTCACCTGAAAAAGGGCTTCTCTGAGGGACTAAATTGTGTAAGAAATTTAACATCTGGTGGCCTTAGACTTGGAACTGCTCGAAGTTTAAACAGATTAAGAAATCAACACTTTGACATGCATGTATCCACTCATCGAAGGTGCTTAACACACTCCCAGTCAGTTCAGGATCTTCCACCAGTTTCAAGGCAGGATTGGTTTCGTAGTGCATTTAGTTCATCTTCACTTATTGAAGACAAAAAATTAGCAACTGATATAAGATATGCTAGAGATTCGAGGATTCATTATAGATCTCAAAGAAGTATAGGTTGTCAAGTAAATCTTACTGATTCTGAAAGTGATTCTGAAGAAAAAGTGCCATACAATACTTTGGTAGAAAGAAGAAATTCAAGAAGTAGAAGAAGAAAGTTTACTGATTTTTCTGTTTACAGAGATGGTAAACAAAGTTCTAGTCCATCATTTAGCTCAGGACGTACCACAGAAGAAGAAGGTGATTCTAGTGATAGCCCAAAAATACAGAAAAATCATCCACATAATGAAGATGAGGAATTAATGGAAAGACTGTCATCTGTAAGTATTAAATGTAATATTTTCATATTAATATACAGAAGACTTACTATATTGATTTCTCACTTTTTAACTGCATTTTCATTTCTATCTGCTTAAGCGCTGGCTTCCTCTAAATTTTGTAATTATTTCTTAATTATTTTACATTTCCTCCATTGCTGCTACAGAATAGAAAAATCATATTTCCACTCCACATAGTGTTTTTGGTTACTTTTTTTTTACCTCCCTAACTGTTCACCAATGCTAGAATCAGGTCGAAGATGTTGAATAAATTGGTTGAAACTGCAATTTTTATTATATGGATTCCGTATGCATTGTTTTTCTTTGTTTACATTTTATTGTGTATGAGTATCATTTTGTAAATAGTTTCCTGTTAATAACATGGGTTTTTATTGACTGAAAACTGATACATGTTTTATTCCCTACCCAATTACCAAAACCTACTACCATTTTTTCCCCACTACGTGTCAGAATTTTCAAAAAATGGCTTTACAGCAATATTTGTAGTGCCACGAATTGACATATAGAATATCTAAAAAGATGTATTTTCTAGTGATGAAATAAGTGTTGAAATTTTACTTCTGAATTTTTCATTAAATTAAAATTATTCATAATTATATTAATATTATTAATACAGTCAACTGTTGAAATAATGGCACATTGAGATTCGATGTATACATACTGCGCAGATGTCTTGCAGTGCCGAAAAAAAAGAAAATGGCAAGTCACGTGATTACTGTATTTCTTTACGTTCACCATTTTGAAAGTGAATTCTGTACTGACATCATGGATTATACCACTGTTTTACATTTTTTTTTTTTTTTTTTTTTTTTTTTTTTTTTAAATTAAAAACCCCTCGCTATGGCTCCTCAAGTTTAATATACCTCATACAGTGAAGAGAAGAAGAACATTAAAGCTTAATGACAAACTCTATATAATCCAAACTATTACATTAGGGTCACCCAGGATATTCATATACCCATGTGTATTTTGTATGTAAATTGCGTGTGTTCTCTGTTCGATTTGCCTGTTTTTCTGGTTTCTGGGGGAAAACCTTGCTATCTATGCCTGAGACCCACTAAGTCACTGAGTGAAAAAAGCCTATAAAAATTCCTCGCGTCATAGACGGGATTCAAACCTGTGCCTTTTCCACCTGGTGTGAGGAGGACTGTGACGATACCACTGTGCTACCCGCACAGACTAAACTTGATATAATAAAGAAAATAAAACGGGCCATAAGCAGAAGTGTATTAATGGCAGAATATAACATTGGATCGTCAACATGTTTGTTTTTTTATGTGCAGTTAAATTACAGTCTACAGAAGTTCAAGTCTAATGTCAACAAATATCTTCTTTCATCTTCTCAACCTCCAACCCAAGCACAGTACTAAGTACTATAGGTTCTAATACCTCTCGTTTGGGGTTTTCATAAAAAAAAACCAAAAAACTGCATTCTTAATCTCTATTTCTTATTTGGGCTCATTATTTCTGCATTAAATACATTAAAAATAAAACTTTCTAGATATTGAAATAATGGCACCCTGAATCCCCTAAGGTACCGTTAGTTCGAAAGTCTACTGTATAACATTTTTTTTCAGATAATCTCACATTATCAGTGAATCAAAAATCCTGATTTCTGCACCTGTAAAAATTTTACCCCTTGCAATATAAATAATCACTGATTTTTACAAGAAAATGTGTCATGCTTATTCTGGTGTTATAATTGCTGACCAAGAGAAATTATGTGCCCAGCTTATGCTACCATCCATGTGTTGAAAATATGAGACAGTGGGTTGATAGACAAAAATCCCCCTGTATTTGGAGTTGGATGAATCCACAGACTGCACTTGAGATTGCTGTTTTTTCATGGATATGATTTGCTGTTTTTACAGGATATTGAACTAGAAACAAAGCTGCAATACCAAGTCCAAATCTGCTCTCAAGTATTTGTCCTGTCCTCCACAGTGAAGATATATCAATTCCATCTGAAACTAAAAACTGTGATATTTCCAGCACAGAAAAGCTGATCATTGGATTAGAAAGATGAAGCCAAAATATGACTGATGTCTTGTATGAAAGCAAAAATGTCAGTGTGCCACTTGCCTTTCCAAGTGAAATGCTACTGTCACTGGTACTCATAAAACTTGGAACAATGAAATAGTTTTTAAGGCCATATATAAAGAGAGAAGCTGTTTTTGGTGCATGATTTCAAAATTTCCTCGAGATAAGTGATGCTAACTCCATACTGGTGTTTTTAATGAAAAACAAATCAGAGCTGCTGCAAGATGATAATTTCAAATTTCTTGCTTCAGAATGAAGTGGAAGCTTTGTTAACATGCAAGATCATTGCAAAAAACCTTTTAAGTTTTTATAATTTAAAGGACTATGAGAAGGTTGTCAATAATATGCTTACAAGTTTCAAAAAACTAGATTGCATCATGAGTGTGAAGGTTAATTTTGTACATTTTCTTTGAATACTTTCCACAGAACCTTAGTGCAGTGAGTGAAGTCCAAGGTGACAGGTTCATTAAGATATTAACACTATGGAAAAAATATATCAAAGTAAATGGAATAAGGAAATGATGGCAGATTATCATTGGTATTTGAAAAGAGATTCATGTGATGAGTACAAGAGTTTCAAAAGAGTGCAAATTCATCCATTTGCAAAAAAAAAAGTTGTCACACTACTAAATGAAGTATAGATATTGTAATTTGACTAAGTACCTGTGTACATTACCATTTGGTCTTAATACTGTTTGTACTGCTGAATGTACAAATGCACATGTTTTGCTATAAGTAGTAAATTTTTTTATTTTTTGCAAAAAAAACTGCTACAGTAAAATTAATTAAGAGTATGGAATTGGCACCTAAAATTTGTATAAGTTCACCTGTTTGAATTAAAAAAGAAACTTCTTTTAAATAAATGTACAATGCAGTAATTATCTTAAAGTTCAATGCATTTCATTTTTTTTTTTTTTTTTTTTTTGTGAATATTCTTACCTTAGCTATTTTTCATACTTTTGAATATCTACCGTATATTTTTAATTATTATCTACTTCTATATTTCTGTATGAACCTTTCTTAACTATTAAAATGCCAACATGGTAATTAAACTTCTCTGTTATGCCTACACACAAAAAAAAAGAAAAAGCAATATCAGTGTTTGATGAAAATTAAGTTAAGATAAAAATATTTATTGAAGATACAAATGGCTGCAGGTGGTAGATGACTTTCATCAACCGGTTAAATACCACCACTTTGCTTATTGGAGGCTTGAAGTGGTGAAACCCATGTTTAGTCTCTAGAGCAAAGTTTCCGGCAACCCCCCCCATACTTCTCCTTCAACCCATGCACGGTACTAAGTACTATAGGTTTTGATACTTTCGTGTTTGGGGTTTTCATAAAAAAAAAAAACCAGACCAATTTTTATTTTATTTATTTATTTATTGGCCAGTCCAGAAAACGTTTGTGGCTTCCCTGCACTATATAGTTAATATTAATGCTAATCAAGAGGTGGGCCTCTCCTCCACACTCCAAGAGTATACATATAGTGGGCAGTTCCAAAGCTGTTGTTGTGAAGGAATGGCAAACTAAAGGAAAATCAACCAATTATCATGAGTCTGTTGGGAAAGTGATGTACGTGATGAGAGGATTGATGGAAAACTGGATGTTGATAGACTAGTGCCAGTGTAGTTATTTGCTTTAGTTGGTAAATTGAAGGCTGAAACTAATTTTTTTATTTATTATTATTTTTTACCACAATGTGGTTATAAGGGTATTTAACACTTTTGAAATTGTTAAATCATTTTTAGTAGTTTATAATTTTCCAGAATAAGCTTGTTACTTGCTCGGGTTTCTTTACTTTTCTTCCTTGAAAGAAATGTACACTAAACTTTTTCCTAGGCACTTTCTTTGGCTATATGAACAAAAAAAAATTACTATAAATAACTGCAAATCTATAGTGAATTATACAAAGTATATATACCTATTTTCAGTGCTTACAACCAAAAAATTATCATTATTATTTATTTTGGGCTTTGTATTATTTATTATTTTAAATGATTGGTTTTTCTTGATAACATATTGATATCATTAGTAATTAAATTGGAAAGAGTCGCAAAATTGCCTAAATTGACGTTTTTCTTTTCATAAAAAAAAAAAAAATTGAATCAAATATTTGCTAATTAATGATAACCATGGAATAGAATTTAGTGATGCAAGCATTCAAAGCACAGATGTTATTGATACCAAAGTCCGAATTGTAAAAAATTTATTTCTGTTTAGCTTGGAAGCCAAACAGAAGCAAAGTTTGGAAGAAAATTCATTGAACCATGAACATTTTATGAACTCTTGTTCATAAAAATCTTGAACCCCTTGTATAAGGCAATGAACAGGCCACACCTTGAGTACTGCATACAGGTCTGGAATCCTCATTTTAGGAAGGATGTAGAGTTGCTAGAATGAGTACAGAAAAGGGCAACAAGACTGGTGAAGGGAACAAAGGGGTGCTCTTATGAAGAAAGGCTTAAGTTCTGCAAATTGCAGATTCTGGAGACTAGGCACCTGCGAGGTGATCTGATTGAGGTATATAAGGCCTTGTATGTATTGAGTAGGCTCAATCCTGATGGGATTCTTCTTCTTGCTCAGATTACAAACCTTGAGGGGGCATAGAATCAAACTGAGGAAAGACAGTTGTAGAACAGATGTGTGGAAGTTTGCTTTTAGCCAGCAGGTAGTTGATTGCTGGAATGAACTTCCATCTGTTGTTGTGGAAGTTGATAGCTTAAATAAATTCAAGGCAGAACTATACAAACATTTGGAATGAATGGATCAGTGAAATGGGATTTTTTTGGCTGATGCTGTATAAGCTTGCTTTCTTGCATCATCTACTAATGCTAATGCAAATGCTAATTTTTCCATCAAATAAGATATTTAATCATATTAAAAGACTTGTATAGGACACTGAAGAAACTTTACCAAAGATTGAGAAAAAGAATGGTAAATGTTTTTCAGAAAGTTATTAATATAATCTAATGTTGAGATTATATTTTAATAAACTTGCTTGCCATTAGTCTCTGTAAGCTTATGGTTATTATGAGTCATGTTGGTTATTTGCCAGTTAGAATTTTTTTTAAATCAAAAGCTTCCAACTGTTTATGAAACAAACATCCATTGAACAAACTTTCACTGTAAAAATTCTAAGCCAATAAAATTCAAGCAGACATTTAAATGCTTCTCATATATTACTGGTTAAAGAAGCACTGCAGGATCATCTAGACAAGAATTCAGTTATAGCTCAGACGCAGCATGGTTTTGTTAAGGGCAGGTCTTGCCTGACCAATTTGATTGGATACTATGATGTAGTCACAAAAGAACTGGATGCAGGGAATAACTTTGATATTATATATTTGGATCTTAGAAAGGCTTTTGATACTGTTGCACATGGAAGACTGCTGCACAAATTGGAGCAGTGTGGCATTGGAGGCAAATTGCTGCTATGGATAAGGGGATGGTTGAGTGGCAGAAGACAGAGAGTGGTAATCAATGGACACTGCTCAACGTGGACTAATGTTATTAGTGGAGTTCCTCAGGGTTCAGTGTTGGGTCCGTTGTTGTTTT
The DNA here is from genome assembly GCF_048544385.1 of Mastigoproctus giganteus. Lineage (NCBI taxonomy): Eukaryota > Metazoa > Arthropoda > Arachnida > Uropygi > Thelyphonidae > Mastigoproctus > Mastigoproctus giganteus. The sequence continues at coordinate 18,801,114 of NC_143587.1, forward strand.
CGGTGTTTATGAATGATATTGATGATGGGATATCAAGTTTAATGTCCAAGTTTGCAGATGATACAAAGGTTGGCAGGGTTGTTAAGGACACTACTGACGCTATGCTGCTGCAAGAGGATCTGGAAAGGTTGAACAGATGGGCTGAGAGGTGGCAAATGAAGTTTAACATTGACAAATGTAAAGTACTACATATGGGAAACAGTAACCCCAGAGCAACATATCAACTCTGCAGTACTACACTGACAGTGGTGGAGAACGAAAAGGACCTGGGGGTAATTGTGCAGGCAGATATGAAGTTCTCTGAGCAGTGCAGACGAGCTGCAAGAGTAGCTCATGGTGTCTTGTCAATGATATACAGGAATTTTTCTAGCAGGGATAAGGAGGTGATTATTCCCTTGTATAAGGCAATGGTTAGGCCACATCTTGAGTACTGTATACAGGTCTGGAGGCCTCATTTCAAGATGGATGTAGAGCTGCTGGAATGGGTACAGAGAAGGGCAACAAGATTAGTGAATGGAACAAAGGGTTGCTCTTACGAAGAAAGGCTTAAGTTTTGCAAATTACAGAGTCTGGAGACTAGGCACCGGCGAGGTGATCTGATAGAGGTGTATAAGGCTTTGAATGGTTTGAGCATGCTCAATGCCAATGGGATTCTTCATCTTGCTCAAAATAATCACCTCAGAGGGCATAAATTCAAATTGAGGAAGGACGGATGTCGGATAGATGTGCGGAAATTTGCCTTTGGCCAGCGGGTGGTTGGTTGGTGGAACCGACTTCCGTCACTTGTTGTTGAAGTTGATAGCCTAAACAAATTTAAGGCTCAACTGGACAGGTATTTCAAACGAACGGAGGGGTGAAATGGGAGTGATGTGTTTTTTTTTTTTTTTTTTTTTTTTTTTTGACTGATGCTGAATAAGCTTGCTTTCTTGCATCATATGCCTCTACTAATGCTAATGCTAATTACAGAAGCAGCAGAAAAATGAAACCATAGATGAACAGATTAAAAGTGAATCGAAAAATGAATAAACATTTGGAAAGGTCCAAATATACATTATTAACACTGGTTTAATTTAATTTACTTTTTAAGGGATTACAAAGAAAACACCATAAATCCAATAGAACTTTTTCTTTTCAAATTATTCATATATTTGCCAAGTGTACGGATTTTGTACTTGCCATGTTACTAAAAAGATGCAGAAACAATGAATAACTTAGTTATCAAATTCAAGATGAAATTATCAACTTGATTTCTCAAAAGTTGAAACAGAATTAATGAAATGAAAGTGGAGTTCTCTCCCACCCCTTTTAATTGCAAATAAGACACAAAGTTTTCAAAAACTAATCAAATAAGCCAGCTCTTTCATTGCACAAAGATTTCACTTCCACAAATGGAATTCTACATGACTTTGAAGTTAGAATCATTTTTGGGATTTTGTAAATTATGAGATTTGTAAATATCTTCATTATTTGTTGTGCTTTTCAGACTGTCAATAAATAAGAATTCTTCATGAATGTTGTTAGTGGGGGGGACTGTATAAATATTTCAACCGAAATGAGACCTCGTACTACAGCTTTACTTTATTAATTTCATGTACTTGAATAGAGAAAAAAAAAAAAAGATAGATCCAAATTTTATTTGATTCAGTAAAATGATTTTTAATGTTTTCACTCATGTAATACAAAATTTAAATGTGCTATGAGATATGAGAGGCTAAAATAATTTGTAGCTTCTTCCCCTCAATTTCATATGCTCATATCAGATATTGGCAGAATAAGTCCTTTGCTGATGGTGTAAGGTTGTTTGATTTTTTTGGTTCTGTACAGCACTTTCACAGCAACCTTTGGAAAACAGATGAATTACAATGTGATATTGCATTGAAAGTGTACATGTATTGAAATATAGAGGAAATTATTTGTGGACACTTGTTATTTAAGAGTAACATTTGCCATTCAATAAAGTCAAATTCACACTGAGTGGGTACTTTCTTTTATACCTTCCAAAAAGAATTCATCTTTAATCTATCTTATTTCATAATGACTATTTTAATTAGTGAATATATTGCTGATGATATTCACTTTCCCTTTGCCTTAGCAACAAGCTTTAGTAGAATTGCACAGTTTGCGTCTTGCACTTGAGCATTATAAGATACAAGGACGTCATTTGGAGGCCACACTGGGTGGAAGATATGGGCCTCTCTATTGTCATCTTACTGCCGAACAAAGGTACTGTATCTTTAGAATTTTCGTAATATATTCATTATAGTTATTTATTATTCAATCAAGGTTAATATTATTTATTTATCTTCCTTAACGTGTGTGTGTGTGTGTGTGTGTGTGTGTGTGTGTGTGTGTGTGTGTGTGTGTGTGTGTGTGTGTGTGTGTGTGTGTGTGTGTGTGCACATTCATTTCTGTAAAATGTCATAGAAATTATTTTTAGTTGTATAGTCATGTGTGGCATTAGTTGATGTTCAAAAAATGGTTCTAGTTCACCTAAGGCTAAGTATGTGTTTCTGGAAGTGCATTTGGCTTTAAAGTACCTATAATTATCAATAATAGTGGCAATATAAAATGCTGGGGCATTTTGTTTAGATTATTTTTTCTCAAAATGTGTGTCCCCAATAACTTTAGGAGGCACATATCTTTGTTAGAGAGGTGTGATATATAATTCAAACTGTTATTACTGGTCTTCTTTATTGTAACCTGCCAAAAATTCCCTTCCTGCAAAAGTGAATTAAATAAAAGGAGGGACTCCACCTTGAACAACTGAATCTAGAATGTTTTGTCCTTCAAGAAGCTTCTAGAATCAGCCACAACAATATATAAACAGCACAATCTATTAGTATTGTCATTTGGTCAATGTTTCATGGCTGGTGCACCATAAATTCAATGACTATTTGCATTATTAGTTTATCTTATTTGGATTTGATTGTTATTATTATTATTAATAGCAAGACATCAAAGGCAGATATTGTTGGGATATCGGAGACATGGTGTCACATAGACATAAGCAGTGTGGAACTGGAATTTGGGGAGTACAATGTATACAGAAAGGATAGATAGGACAGGAAGGGAGGAGGGTAGTTATGCTGTTAGTTAAGAAACACATAAAATCTAAGGAAGTGCATCCAATTGATGTTGGTGCAAATTCAATGTTTAATATGTTTGGTGTGACATAAGCACTGGGGAAGGAAAAATGAGAGTAGGTGTGTGTTATAGGCCTATTGAATCTGAGGAGTATAATGAGCAATTGTGCAGAGAAATAGAGTGGGCCAGTAAATTAGAGTGTCTTATAATCGGGGATTTTAATTTCCCGGATATTGACTGGAATTTGTGGGTTGGTCACTCATAGACTAGCAAGGCTTTTGTGGATTTATTGGATGATTGTTTTCTACAGCAGCATGTTCGGGAGGCAACTACAGGGAGTAATACTCTTGATCTGATTATCAGTAATGATTCTTCATGCATCAAGAATCTGCAGATAAAGGAACCACTAGGTGGCAGTGATCAGTGTGCTGAAGTGGGATTTACTCAAAGAGGTAACTACCATCAAGGGTAAAGGGAAGGGTTTTTGCTTTCGTAAAGGTGACTACGGTGGTCTGAGAGAGTATTTAAATTCTATATGGTGGAACCAACTGATGATGTTACCAACGGCAAATTCAAAATGGGAAGCATTCAAAGAATTAATCTTGGAAGCTACTAGGCTTTTCATGCCAACAAAGAAATTGTTCAAGATTTAGGCCTAAATGGATGTCAGATGAACTAATTAGACATGTGACAGAGAAGAAAAATGCATGGGATACATATAAATTAACATGTGACACAGAAGCCTATGATAGATATAAGCTGGTCTGTAACCAAGTTACAAAGGAGGTTAGGCAGGCGAAGGCCGATTACGAAAAATCTTTGGCAAGGGATGCAAAGAAAAACAGCAAAGAGTTCTTTACTTATGTAAACTCTAGAAGGAAGGGGATGAATCAGATTAGTCCACTTGATATCGATGGCTCAACTGTTGATGATCCTTCCTGCTCAGGCAGCTAACAAACTAAATGAATATTTTGCATCGACATTCACACATGAGAAATTATTCAGGGAAGGGAATGCCAGAGGTGTATTCAACTCCAGCAGTAAGCTAGATAATCTTGTAATAACTGAGAGTGAAGTTGAGGAGAAATTGTTGAAGATAAACACAAGAAAGGCACCTGGGGTGGATGGAATCTATCCAGTTACATTAAAGGAGGTGGCAAAGGAAGTAAGCAAACCCTTAGCCATAATTAGCATTAGTAGAGGCATATGATCCAAGAAAGCAAGCTTATGCAGCATCAGCCAAAAAAAAAAAAAAAAACACTCCCATTTCATCCTTCCGTTCTTTCGAAATACCTGTCCAGCTGAGCCTTAAATTTATTTAGGCTATCAACTTCCACAACTGGGGATGGAAGTCTGTTCCACCAACCAACTACCCGCTGGCTAAAGGCAAATTTCTGCACATCTATCCTACATCTGTCTTTCCTCAATTTGAATTTATGCCCTCTCAGGTGATTATTCTGAGCAAGAGGAAGAATCCCATCGGCATTGAGCATGCTCAAACCATTCAAGGCTTTGTACACCTCTATCAGATCATCTCGCTGGTGCCTAGTCTCCAGACACTATAATTTTCAAAACTTAAGCTTTTCTTTGTAAGCACAACCCTTTGTTCCATTCGCTAATCTTGTTGCCCTTCTCTGTACTCGTTCCAGCAGCTCTATATCTTTCTTGAAATGAGGCTTCCAGACCTGTATACAGTACTCAAGGTGTGGCCTGACCATTGCCTTATACAAGGGAATAATCACCTCCTTATCCCTGCTAGAAAAATTCCTGTATATTATTGACAAGACACCATGAGCTACTCTTGCAGCCCGTCTGCACTGATCAGAGAACTTCATATCTGCCTGCACAATTATCCCCAGGTCCTTTTCCTTCTCTACCACTGTCAGTGTAGTACCACAGAGTTGATACGTTGCCCTGGGGTTGCTGTTTCCCATATGCAGTGCTTTACATTCATCAATGTTAAACTTCATTTGCCACCTCTCAGCCCATCTGCTCAACCTTTCCAGAACCTATTGCAGCAGCATAGCATCAGTTGTGTCCTTAACAACACTGCCAACCTTTGTATCGTCTGGAAACTTGAACATTAAGCTTGATATACCATCATCAATATTATTTATAAATACAGAAAACAATAATGGACCCAACACTGAACCCTGAGGGACTCCACTAATAACATTAGTTCAAGATGAGCAGTGTCCATTGATTACCACTCTGTCTTCTTCCCCTCAACCACCCCTCTATCCATAGCAGCAATTTGCCTCCAATGCCAATTATGAGAGCTTCCATCGACTCAGGGGACTGGAGATGTGCAAATGTGACCCCAATCCACAAAGGAAGATCAAAGGGAAACACAGCTAATTACAGACCTCTTAGTTTAATTTCCGTTCCAGGGAAATTAATGGAGGCACTGGTTAAAGAAGCATTGCAGAATCATCTAGACAAGACTTCAGTTATAGCTTGGACACAGCATGGGTTTGTTAAGGGGAAGTCTTGTCTAACTAATTTGATTGAATACTATGATGTAGTCACAAAGGAAATGGATGCAAAGAATAACTTTGATATCATATAACGCATACCCCTGTCCCTGTTGATAGTATTATGACTAGATGCACCGATTCGTAAGCTCTCGAGCCACTTGCATTCCCAGAATGGCACGGTCAGTTATGACTGCATCTTCAGGGGAGATCTGATGTTGCTTCTCCCAGTAATGCTCTTCCACAGCAGACCTCCCATTGTTCACAGTCTTTATAGCGGTCGTGTGTTCCCCCAGACAGTCTTTTAAACATCTCCCCATCTCTCCCCCACACAGCACTCCTCACAATCCGGGCACTTAATCTCATAGACCACACTACTAGTGGAGTCTTGGGTTACGGGGTCTTTAACTTGCGCATAAACGCAACGCGACAGGGGTAAACGCATACCCCTGTCCCTGTTGATAGTATTATGACTAGATGCACCGATTCGTAAGCTCTCGAGCCACTTGCATTCCCAGAAGGGCACGGTCAGTTATGACTGCGTCTTCAGGGGAGATCCGATGTTGCTTCTCCCAGAAATGCTCTTCCACAGCAGACCTCCCATAGTTCACAGTCTTTATAGCGGTCGTGTGTTCCCCCAGACAGTCTTTTAAACATCTCCCCATCTCTCCCCCACACAGCACTCCTCACAATCCGGGCACTTAATCTCATAGACCACACTACTAGTGGAGTCTTGGGTTACGGGGTCTTTAACTTGCGACACCACTGCGTGCAACCTCTGTCCCGGAAGTGCACACAGTGGGTCTGACACTCTCGCAATGACCGCACAACACGTTCAGAAAGGCCCGGATTGTAAGGGATGTATGTGGTGGCCACAGGGGTGGGTGACTCCCTACGTTTGGGCTCAACCCTATTAATATATTTGTCCAAAACCCTCTGGGGGTAACCGCACTCACTGAGGTCTGCCGTGACCCTACATATTTCCATTTCTCTATCCTCGGGGGTACTACAGTGGGTCCACACCCTATTCAGTAACGCCCTGGCTACACTATTCTTATGTTGATAAGCCTGTGCCGAGCTGTAATGAATATATTGGCTACGGCACATCAGCTTTCTATATACTGTTGTCTTTAATTTAATCTAAGACCATCTCTACTGACCAGGACATCTAGAAACAGGAGAGTCCCAGCAGTTTCCACCTCCGAGGTAAATTGTATTAATGGGGAGAAGCTATTAAGTACCCAAGACTCCACTAATAGTGTGGTCTATGAGATTAAGTGCCCGGAATGTGAGGAGTGCTATTTTGGGGGAGAGACGGGGCGACGTTTAAAAGACCATTTTGGGGAGCACACGACCGCTATAAAGACTACGAACTATGGGAGGTCTGCTGTGGCAGATCATTTCTGGGAGAAGCAACATCGGATCTTCCCTGAAGACAGTCATAACTGACTGTGCCCTTCTGGGAATGCAAGTGGCTCGAGAGCTTACGAATCGGTGCATCTAGTCATAATACTATCAACAGGGACAGGGTATGCGTTTACACCCCCTGTTTGAGGCGGTTGTCCTCAGACGTGATGATCGATTTCATATGTCATTCTTCCTAGCCACTTCCGTTTCCGGTGCACAAGTGGGAAACACAGACTATGTGCCTGGTGACTCACGTGTTTGAGTGCCATGGGCCTGTTACTTAAGGATGTGTCGTGCCAGGTGCCAGTAATAGTACACTGTTGAGGAAGGAGATAGCGGTCTCCGAAAGCTTCGGTATTTTAGTATATTTTAACGATTTTAGCATTGTTTTTAATTGTTTTAACCTATTTTATTGTAATAGTCTAGTTTAACCGATATTTGTATCATATTTATTTTACTTTATATTTTATTTTATTATATTTTATAGTAAAATTTTAACCGCTTGGCTGGTGTTTGAGTGTAATTATTTCAATATGGAATTACTCAGCCCTATAGGCCTTTTTGAAGCTACTACTGGTTTAACTATTTTAAAAACGGTCGAATGTCAGTTGATGACGACGATCGCTTTGGGCGTCCATCATCGAGCACCATCCAGGAAAATGTCAAAATTCTGGTGCCAATCTGTGAAGAGCGCAGGTGGACCCTCCACGACATTTGTGGCATTATAGGACTATCGTATGGCACATGTCAGACGAATTGAACGTGAGAAGGATTGTGGCCAAGTTTGCGCCACGGTTACTGAGTGAAGATGAAAAACAGCACTGCATGGAAGTAGTAGTAGTAGTAGTAGTAGTAGTGGCACTTGATGCAAGAAAGCAGTGTAGGAGCTTATGCAGCATCAGCCAAAAAAAAAAAAAAAAAAAAAAAAATCACACCATACCCTCCAATTGCCTGTCCAGTTCCTCCTTAAATTTATTTAACCTATCAACTTCCACAACGACAGATGGAAGTTTGTTCCAGCAATTAACCACCCGCTGGCTAAAGGCAAATTTCCGCACATCTATTCTACATCTATCCTTTCTTAATTTGAACTTATGTCCCCGTAGGTTCGTATTCTGAACAAGTGGGAGGATCCCATCAGAATTCAGCGTGCTCAACCCATTCAAGGCCTTATAGACCTCAATCAGATCACCACGCAGGTGCCTAGTCTCCAGCCACTGCAATTTGCAGAACTTAAGCCTCTCTTGGTAAGAGGATCCCTTCATTCCCCTCACCAATCGTGTTGCTCTTCTCTGTACACGCTCAAGCAAATCTACATCCTTCCTAAAATGAGGCCTCCAGACCTGTACGCAGTACTCAAGGCGTGGCCTGACCATTGCCTTATACAGAGGGACAATCACCTCCTTTTCCCTGCTAGCAAAATTCCTATATATCATTGACAAAACCCCATGACCTGCCCTAGCAGCCTGTCTACATTGCTCAGAAAACTTCATATCTGACTGCACAATTACTCCCAGGTCTTTTTCATTTTCTACCACCTTAAGTGTAGTACCACACAGTTGGTACGTTTCTCTGGGGTTACTTCTACCCATATGCAGTACTTTGCATTTGTCAAGGTTAAACTTCAGTTGCCACTTCTTAGCCCATCTGCCCAAATTATCTAGATCCTGTTGCAGTAGCACACTGCCATTACTGTCATTAACAACCCTGCCAACCTTCGTGTCATCTGCAAACTTCGACATTAAGCCTGATATACCTTCATCAATATCATTGATAAATATACAAAACAACAGTGGCCCCAACACCGAATCCTGTGGGACTCCACTAATAACATTAGTCCACGAAGAGCAGCACCCATTGATTACCACCCTCTGTCTTCTCCCACTTAACCATCCTTTTATCCATTGTAGCAACTTACCCTTAATACCATTCTGCTCCAATTTGTACAGTAGTCTTCCATGCGCAACAGTGTCAAAAGCTTTCCTGAAATCCAAGTATATGATATCAAAATTATTTTTTGCATCCAGTTCCTTTGTGACCACATCATAATAACCAATCAAATTTTTCAGACAAGACTTTCCCTTAACAAACCCATGCTGTGTCTGAATTATTGCTGCAGTCTTGTCTAGATGATCCTGCAATGCATCTTTAACCAGTGACTCCATTATTTTACCCGGAACAGAAGTTAAACTAACTGGTCTGTAATTATTCGTGTCACCCTTCGAACCTCCTTTGTGAATTGGGGATACATTTGCACATCTCCAGTCCGTGGGAACCTCCCCTGAATCCAAGGATGCTCTCATAATTATGGCTAAGGGTTTGCTTAGTTGCTTTGCCGCCTCCTTTAATATAACTGGATAGATCCCATCCACCCCAGGTGCCTTTCTTATGTTTAACTTCAACAATTTCTCCTCCACTTTGCTCTCAGTTATTACAAAATCATTAAGCCCACTGCTACAATTTGATAGCCTTCTTCCATTTTCAAACTGTAATGATTCCTCACGTGTGAATGTAGATGCAAAATACTCATTCAGTTTGTTTGCTATCTGAGCAGGATCATCAACAGTCGAACCATCGATGTCAAGTGGACCAATCATATTCAGCCCCTTCCTTTTAGAGTTTATATAAGTAAAGAAATCCTTGCTGTTTTTCTTAGCATCTTTTGCCAAAGATTTCTCGTAATCCGCCTTTGCCTGCCGAACCTCCTTTGTGACCTGATTACAGACTAGCTTATATCTGCTACAGGTTTCTGCGTCGCCTGATAATTTATATGCATCCCATGCATTTTTCTTCTCTGTCACGAGTCTCATTAGTTCATTTGATAACCATTTAGGCCTAAACCTTGAACAATATTTCTTCATCGGTATGAAAAGTCTAGTAGCTTCCACGATTAATTCCTTGAATGCTTCCCACTTAGAATTTACTGTTTGTAACATCGTCAGTCGATCCCACTGTACAGAATTTAAAAACTGTCTGAGACCACTGTACTCCCCTTTACGGAAGCAAAAACCCTTTCCTTTACCCCTGACGGTAGTTACCTCTTTGAGTAAATCCCACTTCAGCACACTGTGATCACTGCCACCTAGTGGTTCCTTTATCTGCAAATTCTTAATACACGAATGATCACTGCTGATAACCAGATCAAGAGTATTACTTTCTCTGGTTGCCTCTCGAACATGCTGCTGCAGAAAACAATCATCCAATAAATCCACAAAAGTCTGACTAGTGTGTGAGTGACCAACCCACAAGTTCCAGTCAATATCTGGGAAGTTAAAATCCCCCATTATAAGACATTCTGATTTACTGGCCCACTCTATTTCTCTGTACAATTGTTCATTGTACTCATTCGAGTCATTAGGCCTATAACACACTCCTACTCTTATTTTTGCTTTTGCAGTGTTTATGTCACACCAAACTGACTCAACAGTGCACTGTCCATCTATATCAACTGGATGCACTTCTTTTGATTTTATGTTTTTCTTAATTAACAGCATAACACCTCCTCCCTTTCTGTCCTGTCTATCCTTTCTGTACACATTGTACTCCCCAAATTCCAGTTCTGCATTCCTTATATCTTTGTGACACCACGTCTCTGCTATCCCAACAATATCCGCCTTTGATGTCTTGACCAACACTTCAAATTCATCAAATTTATTTACTATACTTCTAGCATTGGTATACATGCAAGCATACATGCTCCTATGCCTATTCCTTATTACCCTAACACATCCCATATACCCAACTATTCCAGGATGACTGCCATCCTTCCCTGAAACCCCCAACACCCCTCGCTCCAGGTCGCTTCTTATTCTAATAGAAGTTGTGCAAGAATCACCTTCACCTCTGCCTGCGGTTACTGTTAAACTATTAGTCTTTGTATCCCCCCAAGCTAGCAGTTTTCCGACCCACCTAACACTGCCTCGATAGCATCAGCAAATATTCTTGCACCCTTTCTATTTAAGTGTATCCCATCCCTGTAGAAGCAATCTCTCCTGTTAACAAGTACAGTCCAGGCTGAAAAAATTCTACCCCTTGAGCCTTGCACAATCTTTCCAGGGCCGAATTGATCGACAAGCTCTCATCATATACTCCCTCCTATCGTGTCTGGGCAGAATTGCAGACACTTTCAAATTCAACCCTAATTCTCGGCTTTTTTTCAACAGTGACCTGTACTTGTTGAGTAATTCTGCCGGTCTCCTACTCTTAATATCATTAGTGCCAACGTGTACAACTATATCACCTTTTGTGCCCTTGAAAGATGATATCCGCTCTACAACGTCATCAACCTTTGCCCCTGGCAGACATACCCTGGCCCTGTTCCACCTATCCTTTTTACATAGCATGTTCCCCGTTTCCCTGACAATAGAGTCACCAACAACTAATAGTTAGCAGGGATCTTCAAGAAAAGGCCAGGAGTGATCAAAACTTCCTTTCTATGGTCATCACTGATGACGAGAGTTGGGTAAATGGGTATGACCCAGAAACCAAGCAACAATCATCCCAGTGGAAGGCACATATCTTTTTCCTGACCGAAGAAAGCCCAACAAGTGAGGAGCAATGTGAAGTCTGTGCTGATCTGTTTTTTGGACATTGACAGGATTATCCATAAGGAATTCGTCCCTCCTGGCCAGGCCATCAATGCAAAGTTCTACTGCTACATCCTGAGGTGGTTAAGGGAAGCCATCAGGAGACATCCAGAGAAGTGGCACACAAAGAACTGGGTCCTTCATCGTGACAATGCACCGGCCAACACATTTCTTGCTGTGGTGCAGTTTTTGGCATTCAACAACACGAGAATCTTCCCCAATCCCCTTATTCTCCAGACTTAGCCCCCTGCAACTTCTTCCTCTTCCCAAGAATGAAAATCAAGCTGAAGGGTCGAAGATTTGACAGTGTAGAGAATATCCAAACAAAATCTCAGGCGGTGCTGAACACTATGATGAAGGACTTTCAGGACACATTCAAATCATGGAAGAAGTGCTGGGTTTATCTGGTGTTTAACACTCTCAAGGACACTACTTCGAAGATTGACGGTGGTGAATAAGACCCAGGATGAGTCTAATTTATTTTATAAATACATTTGCTATAAATACTAGCAAGACTTTTGGGGATTTATTGGATGATTGTTTTCTGCAGCAGCATGTTTGAGAGCCAACCAGAGAGTGTAAAACTATTGATCTGGTCATCAGCAGTGATTATTCTTGCATTAAGAATTTTCAGATAAAGGAACCACTAGGTGGTAGTGATCAAAGTGTACTGATGTAGAATTTACTTAAAGATATAATTACCATCAGGGGTAAAAGGAAGGGTTTTTGCTTCTGTAAAGGTGACTACAGTGGTCTCAGACAGTTTTTAAATTCTGTACAGAATTTAATGTACCGAGGATGTTACCAACAGCAAATTCAAAATGGGAAGCATTCAAAGAATTAATCTTGGAAGCTACTAGGCTTTTCATACCAATTAAGAAATACTGTTCAAGGTTTAGACCTAAATGGATGTCAGATGAACTCGCATGAGATGCGTGGCAGAGAAGAAAAATGCATGGAATGCATATAAATTATAAGGCAACGCAGAAGATGAAGGCATATCAAGCTTAAAGTCAAAGTTTGCAGATGATTTAAAGGTTGGCAGGGGTGTTAATAACAGTAATGGCATTGTGCTAGTGTAAGAGGATCTAGAAAATTTTGGCAGATGGACTGAGAAGTAGCAACTGAAGTTTAACATTGCCAAATACAAAGTACTGCTTATGGGTAGAAGTAGCCCCAGAGAAACGTACCAACTGTGGTATTACACTTAGGGTGGTAGAAAATGAAAAAGACCTGAGAGTAATTGTGCAGTCAGATATGAAGTTTTCTGAGCAATGCAGAGTGCCAGAGCAGACCATGGGGTATTGTCAATAATATACAGGAATTTTGCTAGTAGGGAAAAGGAGGTGATTATCCCTTTGTATAAGGCAGTGGTCAGGCCATGCCTTGAGTACTGCGTACAGATCTGGAGGCTTCATTTTAGGAAGGATGTAGAGTTGCTTGAGCATGTACAGAGAAGATTGGTGAGGGAAATGAAGGGGTCCTCTTACCAAAAAAGGCTTAAGTTCTTCAAATTGCAGCAGCTATTGACTAGGCACCTGTGAGGTGATCTGATTGAGGTGTATAAAGCCTTGAATGGGTTGAGCACACTGAATTCTGATGGGATTCTTCCGCTTGCTCTGCTTATGACCCTGAGGAGGCATAAATTCAAATTGAAGAAAGACAGTTGTAGAATAGATGTGCGGAAATTAGCCTTAGCCAGTGGCTGGTTAATTGCTGGAAGAAACTTTCATGTCATTGTGAAGTTGGTAGCTTAAATAAATTCATGGAGGAACTAGACAAAATTTTAGAGGGAATGGATGCGTGAAATTGTTTTTTTTTGGCTGATGCTAAATAAGCGCATACATTTGCTTTCTTGCATCACATGCAAGAAAGCAGATGTATGAGCTCCATTACTATTACTACTATTTCAGGAACTTTTGGGTAGTACCTCATATATTGTAATATACTGAGTGGTCAGTTAGTATTAAACCAGAATAATGATACAAGAAAACAAATTTGGCCAGTCCAAGTCTTCCTTCAGTTTTGCCAAGCTCTCTGCCTGAGCCACCTTGCGGGAAACTTACTCGAGCATTCCACAATATGCTGGGCAAAGGTAAACTTCATAAGATCATGACTGTTTTTTGCTACCTGAGATTTTATATTAGTACTTTCTAGTTCTTGTCTCATTTCCCAGTGAGAATATTACTAATCCCCCTGAAGGTTCCATACACTTCAATCAAATCTGTGTAGTTGCTAAGCTCTGCAGATCACTTCTTCTAAGCCATTACTCATAGGGATAATGCTTGGCCATCTTAATCTTAAACTAATCTAGCCATATTTCTTTAGATGTTACTTACAGGCCTGGGTGCAGTATTATAACTGTTTTCTTATAGAGAGGGAAAAATGACTACTTCTATACTAGCAAAATTCCAATAAATCATAGACAAAACATTGTGTCCCCCTTGCCTCCTACTTATACTACGTGTTGAACTTCATGCCTTTCTGTATAATAATACCCATTTCTTCCTCATCCAGTACATTTAGTGGGGCCTCCGTAGCCAGGTGGGAAGGAGCAGCAGTGCATAGCACACGCTTCTTGATTAGACCGGGGTTCGAGCCCGTCACCACCAAATATGGAGGATGCGGAAAGGTCGGGGAATGACCACCGCATATCCTGGAGCAATATGGCCTTAGTTGCTAATGCTCCTAAAAACCAAACAACAAACATTCTTTAATTCATCTCCACCCAAGCATTAGCATTAGTAGTGGCACATGATGCAAGAAAACAAGCTTATGCAGCATCAGCCAAAAAAAAAAAAAAAAAAACTCTCCCATTTCTTGTTGTTATTTTGGTTTTTAGGAGCATTAGCAACTAAAGCCATATTGCTCCGTGAATATGCGGTGGTCATTCCTGACCTTTCCGCATCCTCCGTATTTGGTGGTGACGGCTCGAACCCCGGTCTAATCAAGAAGCGTGTGCTACGCACTGCTGCTCCTTCCCACCTGGCTACGCAGGTGCCTCTCCCATTTTGCCTCTCCCATTTCACCCCTCCATTCATTCCAAATACCTGTCCAGCAGGCCTTAAATTTATTTAGGCTATCAACTTCCACAACAAAGTTTTATTCACCTCTGACATTCCCCTCCCTGAATAACTCATGTGTGAATGTAGATGCAAAATACATAATTAGTTTGTTAGCTACCTGAGCAGAATCATCAACAGTTGAACCATTCATATCAAGTGGACCAATCTGATTCATCCCCTTCCTTCTAGAGTTTACATAAGTAAAGAACTCTTTGCTGTTTCCTCTTTACATCCTTTGCCAAATATTTCTCATAATCTGCCTTTGCCTTCCTAACCTCCTTTGTGACTTGGTTACAAACCAGCTTATATCTATCATAGGCTTCTGTGTCACCTGTTAATTTATATGTATCCCATGCATTTTTCTCCTCTGCCACATGTATCATTAGTTCATCTCTCATCCATTTAGGCCTAAACCTTGAACAGTATTTCTTAGTTTGTATGAAAAACCTAGTAGCTTCGAAGATTAATTCTTTGGATGCTTCCCATTTTGAATTTGCTGTTGGTAACATCATCAGTTGGTCCCATCGTATAGAATTTAAATACTGTCTCAGACCACCGTAGTCACCTTTACGAAGCAAAAACCCTTCCCTTTACTCCCGGTGGTAGTTACTGTTGTTTGTTTGTTATTTGGTTTTTAGGAGCATTAGCAACTAAGCCATATTGCTCCGGGTTATGCGGTGGTCATTCCCTGACCTTTCCGCATCCTCCGTATTTGGTGGTGACGGGCTCAAACCCCGATCTAATCAAGAAGCGTGTGCTACGCACTGCTGCTCCTTCCCACCTGGCTACCTCTTTGAGTAAATCACACTTCAGCACACTGATCACTGCCACCTAGTGGTTCCTTTATCTGCAAATTCTTAATGCATGAAGAATCAGTACTGATAATCAGATCAAAAGAATCAATCTCGAACATGCTGCTGTAGAAAACAATAATCCAATAAATCCATAAAAACCTTACTAGTGTGTGAGTGACCAACCCACAAATTCCAGTCAGTATCTGGGAAATTAAAATCTCCCATTATAAGACACTCTGGTTTCCTGGCCCACTCTATTTCTCTGTACAGTTGTTTATTATACTCATCAGAGTCATTAGGCCTATAAGACACTCCTACTCTCAATTTTGCTTTCCCAGTGCTTATGTCACACCAAACTGACTTGGCACTGCACTGTCCACCCATGTCGGCTGGCCGTACTTATTCGGATTTTGTGTCTTAACTAATAGCATAACCCCTCCTCCCTTCTTGTCCTGCCCTGTCTATCCTTCTTGTACACATTGTACACCCCAAATTCCGTTTCTGCATTCCTTATATCTGTGTAACCCCACGTCTCTGATATCCCAACATAATTAGAGTTAATGATGGAGCTTTGAGAAAATTCAAAGGAACCATTGCCATGCAAAAGTCTGCCCAGAACAGATCTAATTTGTTTTCATTCTCTCTCTCTCTCTCTCAGCAGTGATATCATAAAAAAAAAAAAAAAAACTACTGGTGCACGCACGGGTGTGTGTGAATCATGTTTATGAAAATTGACTAACAAAATAAAATATCTGCAGTACAAATCATGTCAGTGCTCGTAAGTGCTGTGTTTCTTTAAAATGTATTATTTATTTATTATTTTATTTGTTTGAATTAAGATTTTTAATTTTTGTGTGCCTAACTCACTTTAAATATTATTTTCATACTTCAGGATTAACATCACCACTTATACAGTATTGACAATAGCTTTTTGTATGTTCCAGAGCCAGCCTGGAAAGTTTGCATCACCTCCGAATAGAAATATCAGAAGAAGTGTCACGCATGGAGAAACTTTTAGTTGCCCATTTACAAGAATTGTGTTCCTTTAGGTATATGTCTCAGAGGTTTCGAAAGTCACAACATTTTCTAGAAGCACTTAGAAGGGTAATAAATTACTTTTTTAAGAATTGTGATAATTTCAATTTATTATTTTATTTATTTATTTTTTTCAAATATCAGAAAATAGCTTGAATGATTGCTTCTCTAAAGTGACTATCTATATTTAGTACTTATCAGTGTAAAGTTTTCATAACTTCAAATCTAATACAGGGTGTATTGCATTGTGAAAGCCTTTACAATAATTTTCAGATTATCCAGTTTGTGGGTTATTCATGAACGGCAGACACCTACATAATTTTTTTTTTACCTTTTGAATTTATTAAAGGTTCATGAAAGGCACATTATTACAAGTACAACTAATTAATGCAGTGTTCTTCAATGTTTCACAACAGAATGAACCTTCACTCAACTTTGTATCATTTGTTTACCATCAAATTTTGTATAATAGCTTAAATATTAGCAGGAAATTGCATGCTGAATGTAACTTTTTCATTTATGAAAATAAAAAAAAAAATATTGAATGAAATGGAAATTGGTATAAACAAATAACACAAACAATATACACTGGGTGGACAGAAATCATGGGATATCTACCTAGTAACAGGTAGACCCACTTTTCACCCGAATAAGGGCAGTCAAACGGCGAGGCATTGAATGCACTAGTTCACAAAAGCGTTCCACAGTTATTTCCATCCATGCTTGCTGCACTGCTGTCCATAATTCTGTTGCATTCCTGGGTGGAGGATCCAAAGCTCGAACCGACCTTTCCACAGGATCCCAAAAATGCTCCACAGGGTTCATGTCCAGTGAACAAGGAGGCTATTCCATGGTGGTAAAATCCATGGAATGCTCTTCGAACTGCGTTCTAGTCATCACGGCTCTGTGAGGGTGGCGCAGTGTCCTGCTGGAAGAATCTGTTGCCCTGTGGGTGCACGATGACCATGAAGGAATTCAGATGGTCTGCAAGGATAGACATGTAATCTGGACTGTTCACAGATGCATCTAGATGTACCAGAGATCCCAATGTGTGTCAGTTGAACACATGTCATACCATTACTGACCATCCACCTGCCTAAACAGTTCCCTGTTGACTTGATATGCATAGCTTCGTGCAGTTTTCTGCCAGATGTGCACCTTCTTGTCCACACGAAATAACTGGAAACGGGACTTGTCGGACCAGTAGACTTGTCTCCAAGGTTCAGTGCTGATGTTCTTTCGCCAAGTTGAGGCATAGTCCTGTCTCCTGTCTCCAGAGCAATGGGACTCTGGTAGGTTGGCAGCTCCCATAACCTATTGCGGCTGATGATCTGCCTGATGGTCTTGGTGGAAACGTTTTTGACACCTCCCTTGTTGAAGTCAGCGGTGACTTGTGCCTCTCTCTCTCTGGATGGCTGAAACAATGCAAGACAGACATCGATGGCCACATTCGTCCACCACCTTTCTCTGCCCACAGCACTGTCCACAATGAGATGTTATTCCAGAAATGGCATATTCCCTATACACTCTTGATACTATTGAATGGGGATGGTTCAATTTCTGTACTACCTCCACGATAGAGTAACCTGTGTGTCAGGCACCCACTATCATCCCTCTTTCAAAGTCAATTAACTCATGACAGTTTATCCATACTGACATTTCATTACCGTCTGTGTAAATGCAGTGTACCTACATACCTGCCAAGCGGTGGATTTGTCCACTAGTGAGACAGGTAACAGCGTCGCATCTGCTCAGGAACCAGGTACCCACGAATTCTGTCCTTTCAGTCTATATATACAGGGTGTCTCAAAAATATTGGTACAAATGTTTAGGGGAGGTAGGTAACATCTGAAGGAATGTGAATCACATAGGAACCCATAACCGGAAATGTCACCGTAAGTCGGTACATGGTGCTGTTCATCAGTTCGCGAGAGGGAAAATTTCTGGTTTACTCATTCCAGCAGTAGTCGCCGCATGAAGAGCATGCATCGATATACGAACTGTGAGCTGGCAGATATGCACCTAGTGTATGGATTAGCAGAGGGCAATGGACGAGCCACTCAATGAATTTATGGAGAATGCTTCCCAGACAGACATGTACCAGACCACCGTGTGTTTGCATGTGTTCATCAAAATTTGTGCGATTATGGGTCATTTAGAGGTAACAGGAGTAGTGCGGGCAGACCACGTTTGACGCGAACAGCCGCCATGGAAGGAAGTGTGTTGAATGCCTTCCAGAATAATCCTACTACCAACACACGTGCCATTGCCTCTGCCTTAGGAGTGTCTCGTTCCAGTATACAGCATGTCTGGCACAATGATTCCTTACACCCCTTTCATCTCCAAAGGGTTCAGTTACTGCTCCCCTAAGATCATCCTGCACATGTGGCTTTTGCACAGTGGTTTCTCCAAGAAAGTGTTCAAGACTTGAATTTTCCAGCCTATGTTTTGTTCATTGATGAGGCTTATTTCACTCGGGAAGGCATTATTCAAACAGCACAATGCTCATGTGTGAGCTCACGACAACCCATGTGCATGTGGTGTGCACCCCCATGGGGCACAACATCGCTTTGCAATAAATGTGTGGGCAGGTATGGTCGGTGACTGCTTATTCCTCCCATACTTGTTACCATCCCGCATGAACTCTGCTAAATATCGGATCTTTCTTGAACAAGTTCTACCAGGGTTACTTGACGATGTTCCAGCAAATGTGAGACGCAACATTTGGTTTCAACATGACGAGGCACCTGCCCATTATGGAAGGTGTGTTCGTGACCATTTGAACAGGCGTTTTGGGCGTCGATGGATTGGCCATGGTGGACCCGTTGCCTGGCCCCCACACTCACCTGATTTATCGAGCCTTGATTTCTTTCTGTGGGGGGCCCTCAAATCTATCATGTATGAATCGCCTGTGGAGACGGAAATGGATCTCATGGCGAGACTCGTCTGCGCTGCTGCTACTGTCAAAGAAACTCCAGTTGTGTTCGACCATGTCCGCCAATCCATGCTGCGTCAGTGTCACGCATGCATCGCTTCTCATGGTGGAACCTTCGAGCATCTGTTGTAACATCGTGAAATGCATCCATCTCGTACTCCCTTGTTAATATTATGTCAAATAAATGTTTGCCACTAATTACTGTCTTGTGCCATTTCTGCTTCTTGTGCCTCTGCTACTACTTTCCCGTGACGTTTCCGGTTATGGGTTCCTATGTGATTCACATTCCTTTAAATGTTACCTACCTCCCCTAAACATTTGTACCAATATTTTTGAGACGCCCTGTATATATTAATAAATGCCGTGTTTCCCGCCCAATAAGATGCTCTTTTTTCCAGAAAATCTCAAAAAATCACCTTGCATCTTATAAGGTAATAGTTACAGTGATCATAAAAAAGCTTGTTATGTCTTGTCTTACCAGTGATTTTTGAGTTTTTATCAATATACTGATAATTTTATGAAACTGTTGCTAAAATGTTAATGTCCAAATAAATTACCAATAAATTTGTACCTTTGGGGAAAAGTGCTGAAATGAAATTTATTTGCCGAACCAGCAGCTATAGATTATTGGACAAGAAGAAAAGTTCTAATATTCGTAAAGAATTAGGTATTGATCCAATAATAGATAGAATCCACAAATACAGAGGAAAATGGATTAATCATTTGGATAGGATGCATCCAGCATGATTACCAAAGAAGATTATGAAATACCGGCTAGTTAGAAGAAGATATCCAGGAAGTCCGAAGAAAAGATGGAACAGGCATCTGGCCTAAATCCTTGAAAAGATGATGATGGAAAAAAACAAACTTTGCTGGATCTGTTAAGAAACTATAATGAATATTTTTATTGTGTAGCTATAATGAATATTTTTATGGTGTAACTGTAATGAATATTTTCATGATGCAGCCATAGCCACTGTGCATGCACATGCTTATTAAACTTTAACTGTAGGTTACCAGTACCTTATTATGATGGCACCAGCAAATAAAAGGCTTGCTTACACAAATGGCTACAAATTATTAAGTCATCAGTTAAGCAAAGGAATGTGGAAACAGAGCTGCAGAAAGATATTTTAGGTCACCACCGACAGAGAAGATGATCTAGGAGTGGCAGAAACAAGAGGATAAACTCAGTATGGCAATAAAAAAACAAGTACAGGTCGACCATCACTAATTTGGAGTGTTGGGACCTGTGGGGTGCCGGATTAGTGAGTTTGCTGGATAACCAGTGGTTATTTTAGCACATTCAGTTAACTCAACAAGACTGGCGAGGGAAACAAAGGGGTGCTCTTATGAAGAAAGGCTTAAGATGAGGAAGTGATTATCCCCTTGTATAAGGCAATGGTCAGGCCACACCTTGAGTACTGTATACAGGTCTGGAGGCCTCATTTTAAGAAGGATGTAGAGCTGTTGGAACACGTAGAGAAGGGCAACAAGATTAGTGAACGGAAAAAAGGATTGCTCTTACAAAGAAAGGCTAAAGTTTTGAAAATTACCGAGTCTGGAGACTAGGAGGTGTATTCAACTCTGGCAGTAAGCTAGATAATCTTGTAATAACTGAGAGTAAAGTGGAGGAGAAATTGTTGAAGATAAACATAAGAAAGGCACCTGGGGTGGATGGAATCTATCCAGTTATATTAAAGAAGGCGGCAAAAAAGGAAGCAAACCCTTAGCCATAATTATGAGAGCTGGTCATGGATTTCTGGGTTTTTAAGATCACCTGCGAGGTGATCTGATTGTGGTGTATAAAGCCTTGAATGGTTTGAGCATGCTCAGATTTGAGGAAGAATCTCATCAGTGCTGATGAGATTCTTCCTCTTGCTCAGAATAATCATCTGAGAGGGCATAAATTCAAATTGAGGAAAGACAGTTGTAGGATAGATGTGTGGAAGTTTCCCTTTAGCCAGCGGGTGGTTGATTGCTGGAACAAACTTCCATCTGTCGTTGTAGAAGTCGATAGCTTAAACAGATTCAAGGAAGAACAAGACAAACATTTGTAGCGAGTGGATGGGTGAAATGAGAAGGGGGTGTGTGTGTGTGTGTGTGTGTGTTTTTTTTTTTTTTTTGGCCGATGCTATATAAGCTTGCTTTCTTGCATCATGTACCCTTGCTAATGTTAAGTTCTGCAAATTGCAACTTCTGGAGATAGGCACCTGCAAGGTGATCTGATTGAGGTGTATAAGACCTTGAATGGATTGAGCAGGCTCAATGTTGATGAGATTCTTCCTCTTGCTCAGCTTACAAACCTGAGGGGTGGGGCATAGATTCAAACTGAGGAAAGACAGTTGTAGAATAGATGTGCAGAAATTTGCCTTTAGCCAGTGGGTAGTTGATTGCTGGAACAAACTTTCATCTGTTGTTGTGGAAGTTTGATGGCTTTGGAATGAATAGGTCAGTGAAATGGGAAATGTTTTTTTTTTTTTTTTCTCTTTTGGCTGATGTTGTATAAGCTTGCTTTCTTGCATCCTATGCTAATGCTATAGCTTTCGTGAAAGAAGAATGGACTAAATGGATGAAGGCACTACAATACCTACTGGTCATGTGAAGAGCCCAACAATTTTTCATATATGCTAATATGGGTAAAAAAATTCTTGGGATGCAGTATAGAGACAATTTCAAAATCATTTAACAATTGTGGCATCAATAATGCCTTGAATGGCACAGATGATATTCTGTTTGATGAGAACAACAGTTCACTATCAGACGGTGGCAGTGACCATGAGGAATGTGATCATCATCACGATGAGGAAGACAGCAGTGATGGATTTCTGGGTTTTTAAGATGAATAAAAACTTACTTGCTTTTTTGTTTATTGTCCCATTTTCTTTATTGTTCTTTAAACATGAATTACCGTATTTCCCCATGTATAAGACATACCTTAATTTTGGGGCCCGAAATTTGAAAAAAAATGTATTACATAAAGTTATTGAACTCAAGTTTTATTCATCATAAAATTCATACAACTCCTCATCACTGTCAAAACTCCCATCCATTAGCTTGTCCTCATCTGTGTCTGATGACGAATCACTGTCTTCATATATTGCCTCATCCTCAGTTTCATCTATGGCATTTGAAATGCCACACTTCTTAAATGACTTGACAACGATCTCAATCTTGATATTATCCCGGGATCTTTTCACCCAGGTACAAACTTCTCCTATAGTTGGTTTCTTCACTTTCTTCACTTTGACACCAGCAGGAAGTTGGTTACTTCCTGCTGGTGTCAAATTGTCCCCGGAAGACTTCATCCATTGGTTCCATTCGTCTCTCATGGCAGCTTTGAAGGGTTTGTTAATGATGACATCAAGTGGTTGGAGCTAGGATGTCAAGCCTCCAGGTATGACGGCAAGTTTTGTTTTTTGCTCTGCAGCAATCTTTTTTGTGCTTTTTTGTTATGTGTGCCCTGAACTGATCAAGCACCAATAGGGCAGGTTTGCGTAAGAGCCCACCTGGTCTCCTGCTCCAAACTCTCTCAAACCAGATCTTCATCCCATCCTGATCCATCCAACCCTTGTCATGAACATGGACAATCACTCCTCGAGGAATGTCTTCTTTTGGCATTGTTTTGCATTTGAAAATCAGCATAGGAAGCAGCTTGGTTCCGTCAGCAGAACAAGCTAGAACAACTGTATAATGGCTCTTTTCATGTTCACAGTTATAGTTTTCACCCCCTTCTTATCAACAGTTCTGTTACTTGAGACATCAAATTGAAGGGGGACTTCGTCCATATTTGCAATCTGTCCCAACTCAAACTGATGTGTCTTCCGACATTGAATGACAAAACGATGAAATTCAAGGACCTTCTGCTCATAGCTTTCAGGCATCTTTTGGGCAAGTCTGGTGCGTGTACGCATGCTTAGTCCATTTCGTTTCATGAACCTAAAGCACCAATTGTGTCCTCCTTTGTAATCAGTAACTTCTTTTTCATCAGCAATTCTTCTTGCCTCATGCTGAACCATCTTTGTGGACACAGGAATTCCAATTGCCCTTTGCTCTTCAATCCATATCTTCAATTCCCTCTCTAAATCAGGTCATTTTGCTGACTTGCCTTCTTCTGCCATGGCGTTTTCAGTAGGGTTTTTTTTCCTTCCCGTAGCCAGTCTTGGATTGTTTTCTCAGTTGGAGGAGGTCCAAACTTACATTCAGCAGCACGATTTCCATTCACTTTTGCAAACTGGATCACTTTTAACTTGAATTCAGCACTGTACGAAAACCTTTTCTGAGCCATTTCTGGGCAGAACGTGGCAAAACGTAACCTAATACTGTATACCGGTAACAAGTGCAAAACAATGAGTGCAAAGACAACAAGCGCGAAAAAGCAGGAAATGCAAGTAAAAAAATCTACAACCACTGTATAAGACGCACCCAGTTTTAGACCCCAAATTTTTTGAAAAAAAGGCTCATCTTGTACATGGGGAAATACGGTATACAAATATTTTTGTATGTGAATTTTCAGATGACTAAAATACTTTGGATTCACCAAAGTATGTATACAGTATTATAAAATTAATCATGTGTAATAAAATGCTTTTGTTTAAAAATAACTAGAAGTAATGTGATATATGCAATAAAATAAATCAGTTCCTCAAATGTTATTTTTTTCCTAAATAATCTTTGCTAATTTTTGGATACATCTTTCCATGGTGGGAAATTGGTTGCATGTAGAAAATTCCAGGTGCTTGTACACTGTATACTAAAAATATTAATATAATGCTTCTAGTTCTATGTTTTTATGAATTTTTTTCTAGCTTGAATTTTATTTTTGAGTGCTTCTTGTTTTCATAATGCCTTAGCAACATAAAAGTAAGATGAACCAAAGTGTATTCACCTAAGATTTAAAAACTGTTATCTCCTTAACATTTAGTTTATCATGACAAAGCATTCATGTCATGACAGTTATTCATCACTGTGTATTTTTTATTTATACCACCTTCCATTTATTTATTTTTTTCTTTTTAACTGTTTTTAATGTTCTGTAAATTTAGTAGTAACTTTTTATAATTTAAAGCATAATGTGCAATATCTTTTAGATGACCCAGCTACTAAAAGTGCAAAGTGCTCATTGTTATAAATTAGAGCAGTTGATGCTCCAAATAGATATTCCAAGTGCTATGCAATTAGAAGTAGAAGGTGCTGTTGGATATAAGAAACCACAGCTGTCATTAACCAGTAAGTAATATGCTTAGCAACTTTTTAAAAAAAAATTATATATACATATTTATATACAGGTAACCCTCATATAACATTGTAGGTTGGTTCCTACAAAATCTTGTGTAATGCGAAACCATGTTATACGGGACTAAGAACCAGTACGAAAAGGGGAGTTATGTTCCTAAAGCTAACAAAAATAACTTTTTTTTTTTATAACTATCGTAAACTTAATTTTTCCTACATTCTATTAATATTTTGGAAATAAACAAGGATTTAACTTTTATTCAGTCCGTAGGATTTCTTCTTTCCCAAATCTCCTTATACAAATAAATTATGAAATGATACTTAAAACAAAATTACATAATTAAAAACTCAATGTATTCCTCACTGTTGGCACATGGACAGTCCAACACTCCAGGATCACAGCGGTGAACCCCACCCCGAGTTTATTTCCAAAATATTAATAGAACGTAGGAAAAATTGAGCGTATGTAAGCTCTCATTTATGTAGTAGTAATAACTGAACAAACATCTTACCTTACAAACTGTGATATTTATATGTCAGATAATATATGTTCATTTAATTTTCTTCCTCTTCATCACTGTTAAGCACAATCTCTTCTGCAGCATCTAGATTTCATGTACCTTCTGCTCTCTTTAAAAGTCACGAACTGCATGCTTTGAAGTCACAATTTTTTATGGTCTCAAACAAGCACAAGTTCAATAGCACACAACCTAGCTCAGGGATCTCCTAACAAAGTACAGTGGACCCCTGCTTAGATATAAAACATAAATTTAACTTTATTACATTACCAATTAACAAAGTTAAATGATACGTGAAAATCAGAAGAATATTTTCCAGTTAGCAAAATAAAAATAAATTTATGCTTACATACATAGCTTAATTAATATGTACTGTAATATGTACATACTAACTAATTTATATTTCTGTTCACTGACTTTTTTTTTTTTGGTTTAAAATTTAAAACAGTAAAAATGATAAGCAATTAATAACAAAGAACACGGTGCACACAAGTTGCAACAAACATGATACGCACAAGTGAGATACAGAGTAGTGAGTTCTGAAAATTTATTTATGTTTTTTATATGATTGAATATTTCATGGAAGGAGGGAAACACATTTCACCACTATAACGTGAAAACCCACAGAATTCCAGCTATCAGTACAATAGCAAATGCAAGAAGGTAAAGTTTACTACCCGTTTATAACTGATTACACTAACAGAAAAGACTGGAAACTGCAAATTATGTTTATTGTTTTATGGTATTGACTTCCAGAAATGTGCTTTAGAAAAATACAACGAAGGCAATAACAACTAGCGAGTCAACAGCGGGATTCACAAAAAGGAATGGTAACGTTTAAAATTACATCTGACATAATAGTAGCGTTTTCCTAGCACAAAAGCTCAAAAATACCATGTTATGCAAGATTTCCCGCAATTCTCAAACCGTGTTATATAAGTATCATGTTGTATGAGGATTGCCACAATTTATCAATAGTGTTAGAGCGAAACAGTGTTGTAGAAGTACAGTGTTATACGGGGGTTGCCTGTACATCAAAACCTCATTAAGGCTTTTCAAGAGAAGTTCAGGAGTAGGAAACTTGTCTCGTGTCCAAATGCAAGAATAACACTGGATAGCAACAAAAAAAAAAAAAAAAAAAAAAGGGTACCTCTGGAGCACAAGTTGTAGATTCTAAAGAAAATTTATCTACTGATTCCAAAAATACCAAAATTATGTCACAATCATGTTTCAGTTGTTTTGGGAGGGAGTTAAACCAATTCAAAGAGTAGTTGTTTATTGGTATTAATAGTGGCAAATAATGCAAGAAAGCAAGCTTATACAGCATCAGCAAAAAAAAAAAATAAATGTTTTTGAAATAAAACTGATTTTCTTATTATTTAATTATATGAGAAGCGATTTAAATAAATGGGGGCCAGTATCTCAGCAACTGTAGGCATTATTGGCTGTTCCTGGGCTGTTGTAGTGAAGATGAGGTGGGAAGGATCCAAAAAGGGATGCATAATCACTCAACATACTGGGATGGAGAGGCTTTCACTGGTTGACAGCCAAGGTGAATGGCAGTTAGCATGTGTTGTCCAGGACAACAGATGGCTCATGATCCCTCAATTAATGGCAGACTACAATCAGGGTGCACAGAGAAACGTTTCTAAGTACACAAACACCATCCACTGGGCACTCTTTTTTACAGATATGCCTGTGGAGTAGACAACCTGTCTACATCCCCATGTTGACTGACTGTAATTAACACCTCCACCTGTGGTGGGCATGGGAGCACTGTTCCTGGACATTGGAAGACTGGAAAAGAGTTGCTTAGTCTGATGAATCAAGGTTCCAGCTCCATCACGCCAATGGATGGGTGCATATTTGACTGCAAGAAGGTAAACAGCTGCAACCAGACTGGTCATTTGGATGAAAACACACCGATGGCAGTGGTATTCTTGTTTGGGAGAAGTTTTCATGGATGTCACTGGGTCCCCTCATCCCCGCTGAACACTCTCACCACCAGATCCTACCTTAGTGTTGTTTTGAACCACGTTTTGCCCTACACAGTGACCATGTATCCAGATAGCACTGGACTTTCAACAAAACAATATCCCATGTTGCAAAGCCTCTGTTGTGTAGCAATGGTTCAAAGATCATATCGAAGCATTTCATGTATGTCCCTGGTGCCAAATTCCCTCTCATGGACTGGGAAATGCAGCATTTGCCAGTCCATGCCAGTGCCTCTCTCTATTTCCAAACTCTGGGATGTCCTTCTGTCCACCTGGTCTAGAATACCTGAGGACATATTCCACAGTCTTGTGGATTGTGGAGTTGATGCTGTACTAGGTGAAAGCAGTTATTTTTAGGACTTAAAATTAGATATCACAGTGATCAAGACAACCTTGTTGAATAGTAGTGGCAATTAAAATTCTGCAGACTGGTTCAGACTTCAAGAATTTGTTTTGTTAGAAAACAGGTTACCAGTAGATTTGTTTCTAGTGGTAAGTACAGTTCTCTGGAAAATGAGGGGGTTTTTTGTTTAATATGATTTATATCATTAAGGAAAATAGTGGATTTTCTTCCATCAAGAAGGCCTATGCATATTACAGTTGCACCCTCACTTAGAACATCTAAAATGCTGATAGAGCTGCTGTGTGCTAGTCACAGCTCTAAGTTGTGTACATGTAAAATCATTTCAGCAAAATGCAGTTTATATTTATCAATCAAGATCTTCATGTATAGATATCTTGCTAAGGCAGTTTCTAGTAAATTGCCACAGCAAGTTTATTCTTGTCACTTGTTATAGATTTGATGTCAATTTGTATGAATGGAGCTCATTTATCTTTCTTTGGTTGTAAAAGAATGTTCTTTTAAATATAATAGTAACAAAAGTATTTGTTACCTATTTAAATTTTATAGTAGAGATGGTTGTTTTTTAATTCATGCAAAATAGTTTTAAATCATGCAGTTGGTAATTTTTCTGATTTCCTTTATTTTCAGAATAGCTATCAAACTTGTTGCCTTTAAAAATTAAATGAATTAAGTATATTGAGTTGCACTTATGAATATATTTGCTTTAAAATTTCAGATAACCAACCGCTACCAATTAGTGACAGTGAAGTAACAGCTTTGAAAGAAGAACTTAGAGTTGATCAAGAATTGATGTTCTCCCATTTTGAACAAATGTTAATGAAGGTAACAAATGAGTATGAGAATATGAATATAGTCTTATTATTTATTTTCAATAGTTGTTTATAAAATGATGCATTCACACTACATATGTGTATATGTAGTATACACATATGTAGTGTGTGTGTTGAACTCATTGAACCATTGAGGCTAATTATGCAAGCATCACTAGACTCTGGGGAGATTCCCTTGGATTGGAAAAGTGCAAACGTATCTCCCATACATAAGGGTGGCTCTAAAAGTGAAATTGGAAATTATTGACCTGTCAGTCTGACTTCAGTAGTAGGGAAAATCATGGAGGCAATGATCAAGGGTGGAATTCAGGATCATTTGGATCGAATTGAAATTCTCAAGGATACTCAGCATGGTTTTGTAAAGGGAAAATCATGTTTAACAAATCTGGTTCGCTATTTCGAAAGGGTCACTCACGAGCTGGATTTAGGGAATAATTTCGACATTGTTTATTTAGATTTCAGCAAAGCTTTTGACTCAGTCCCACATGAGCGGTTGCTTTATAAGCTGGAACAGGTTGGAATCACTGGGAAAATCCTTAGATGGATAGAAGGATGGCTTCGGGGCAGGAGGCAGAGGGTTGTGATAAATGGCTATTCCTCAGATTGGGTTGATGTAAGAAGTGGGGTTCCCCAAGGATCAGTATTAGGACCACTGTTGTTTTTAATTTTCATAAACGACATTGATGAAGGGATAGAGGGCGTGATGTCTAAATTTGCAGATGACGTTAAAATTGGTAGAGTAGTTAATGATCACTGTCAAGCTGAGCTTCTTCAGAGAGACCTAGATAGACTTCAAGAATGGTCAGAAAAATGGCAGCTGTGCTTTAATCCAACAAAGTGTAAGGTATTACACCTGGGAAACAGTAATCCCAAAAAAACTTATTCACTTGGTGGAGTTCAACTAAACCCAGTACTGGAGGAAAGGGACTTGGGTGTTACGATACAGTCAGACATGAAATTCTCGGAGCATTGTAAACAGGTTGCAAGGAAGGCCCATGGTGTCCTATCGATGATCTATCGAACTTTTGCAAGTAGAGATAGGGACGTGATAATCCCATTATATAAGGCTTATGTTAGACCACACTTAGAATACTGTGTTCAAGTATGGAGACCGCACCTAAAGAAAGACATCGAGCTTCTTGAAAGGGTGCAAAGAAGGGTAACTCGCCTGGTGAGATCGGCAAAAGGGCGTCCTTATGAAGAAAGACTTCGAATATGTGGGTTGCAGAGTTTGGAAACTAGACACCTTAGAGGAGATTTGATTGAGGTGTTTAAGGCTCTGAGAGGCATCAGTAAAATGAATGAGGACAAAATTTTAAGATTATAAATGATGCTCGAACTAGGGGACGTAAATTCAAGTTACGGGGGGAAATGTTTAGATTGGACTGCAGGAAGTTTTATTTTAGCCAGCGAGTTATAAATTACTGGAATAAGTTGCCTTCATGGGTGGTAGAGGCCGACAGTTTGGG
Organism: Mastigoproctus giganteus; assembly: GCF_048544385.1. Taxonomy (NCBI): domain Eukaryota; kingdom Metazoa; phylum Arthropoda; class Arachnida; order Uropygi; family Thelyphonidae; genus Mastigoproctus; species Mastigoproctus giganteus. Next base: position 18,830,904 of record NC_143587.1, read on the forward strand.
GAAATTCAAAGGTCATCTGGATAGTACTTTTGGGTAAGGGAAGCACATAGGATGATAGGTTTAATTTCCTTTTTATTTATATATATATTTTTTTATTTATTAATTATTATTATTTAGTTATTTATTTTATTTATTTGTTTATTTTTTGTTTTTATCATTGTTTTGTTCAGATTTTTTTTTTTTTTTTTGGCTGGTGCAGCATAAGCCATAGGCTTTCTTGCACCATGCGGTCGATACTAATACTAATATTACCAGTGTTTACCCAACTTGTACTTCTGCAGGCATACAAGATTCTCTTGTATGGCTGTGGAAGAAGTACAGAAAATGTTCCACAGATTTCTTAAGAACTGTTATTATTAAGAGAACTTTATATATTTTAATGTAAATTTTAAACCACTCATCCAGTTAGAAAACTAAGCATGCCTATGATATCATAATAATAATAACTATACCATAATGTCCCATCGTTATGTTTTAACCTTAGTATATTAATGAGCAGCAATTAATTTTGTACTTCTTTTGTTGTAAGCATAATATTTTTATTAAATTTAGATTGAAATTTTAATCTCTAAATGAGCAGCATTAATAATTGCAAATTTCTTAAAAAAAAAAAAAAAAAAAACCTCTAATTGTGCAATTTAATTTTTATATATAGTTGAAAGATGACATCCTTCAGCATTTACATCAGAATAAAAGCACAGATGACACACCTGGAATAAAACCTTCCACTGTAAGTATTTATGACAATTAAGTGGCATCAGCTTCCATTTATCAATAATTATTCTTAAATGTATTTTTCTTTTTTTTGAAAAACATTGCATTATTTAACTTTTGATATTATTTTAATAATCTTGACTGAATATTATGAAGCTGACATCAGAGATGTGTTAGTTATTATGCATAGAAAGTTAAATATTTATAAACATTCAATAGTATGAACCAGAGCTGTAATGCTCAGTACATTCTACATTGATATCAATATTTGTAAAATAATAAGAGAAGTTTACTTCAATATAATATGTAGAACACTTCCGTATGATACTCTCCAGCAATTAAAATGAAAAATCGAAAATCTTACATTACAGTAAAAAATAATTAAAAATCAATTGAACACAATTAAAAATCAATCTAACGCAATTAAACAAATTAATTAAAAGAAATTTAACAAAAAAATTGCAAAACAATTTTCCTTCCTGAAGCTAACAACACTTTTTGACCATGTGTCGTGATCACAGGAATGAAAATTACCGAATACAGGTAAGCATGAAACTTAAATAGGGATTATTTGTCTTCGCGCATGCGAATCAGTGATTAGAAATGGCCGGTGAACATTAACAGAATTTTCGTGTAATTTAATTTTGACAGTTTCTGCAATTAATAGTCTGGTATAATTACATTGGACACTAAATATTTTGGCCTTGTTAAATAAAAAATGATGTTTTTCATTAACGGCATGAAAGGCTAAGTCTGATGCTGCTGAATGAGAAGCACGAACTGAGGCTGCGTGTTGATTAACACGTGGAATCTTGGTACAGTGAGTTGCAATCTCCGCAAGAAATGTTGTATACCAGGTCATTTATTTGTGTTGTGAATGAGGAAAGGACTGAGCGATTTTTCAGTATAGTATGTACTTTCCGTATTGTCCTGGCCACAATTTTAAATTCGGTATCTTTAAAGAATCTGTTTGTGCCACTGTTCAACATATGGGACAGAAATAAAGTATTTTTTAGTGTTACGATTGTTGGTTGATGTAGTATTTTGTATCCTATCCTTAGCTTGTACCCTAATTTGGTTTATTGTAGCAAGGGGATAACCCCTGTTTAGGAATCTGCTGGTTAATATTTGTATTTCTGATCCCAAAGCAGATTCTGTTGAATATTTATAGGAATTTAGAAATTTATTAAAGATAATGGATCTCTTGTAGGAGAACGGGTGATAACTGTTATAATGTAGAAGCATGCCGGTGTTTGTAGGTTTACGATAGATATGTGATCACGACATACAGTCAAAGCGTTATCAGCTTCAGGAAGGAGAATCGTTTTGCAATTTTTTTTGTTACATTTCTTTTAATTGATTTATTTAATTTTTAATTGCATTAGATTGATTTTTAATTGTTTTTTACTGTAATGTAAGATTTTCGATTTTTTTTCGTTTAAATTGCTGGAGAGTATCATATGGAAGTGTTCTACGTATTATATTAAGGTAAACTTCTCTGTTTATTTTACAAATAAACATTCAATGAAAAATTTCAGAAGAGTATATTAGATCTTCATTTAACCAGTAATAAACGTTCCACAAATCAATTACATCATTTAATCCTATACTGTATTTATATTTGTGTTAAATATTTAAGCTTTGATTAAAGATGTAAATTATTAGTTTGTCATTGTCAGTAACTCTTATCTTGTTTTCAGGAAGCTGGAGGAAAAATGATATAAATTTTAATGCCTTTATAAGGATGTAAGACAGTTTGGCTTGTGCTGGGATAGAGGATTTATTGGTTTATATAATCACATCTAGTCTGCCTTTAGACTTCTTGGAAATTTCATCATAGAGAGGAGAGAGTTTATAACAGATAATCTTTACATTCTTTTGTATATATTTATTTTTAATGAAGTCTCTGAGAACAGGTAATGCAAAAATTTCCAGTGTTCTGTTCCTGTACAGTAAAGTATGACATATTTCCACCAGTGTGCTTATACTTTTATTTTCATTAATATGCTGTTTTCCTGTGTAAAGTATACACACATAGTTTTATTTTTTTTATATACATAGAAAATATGCTTCACAAAGTGCACTGTATTTTAAAATATTCTTTATTAACAATTCATAACGAAAAATCCTTTAAGGGTTTTTTTTTTTTTTTTTTCATATTTGGAATATTTGATACTGATTTACTAAGTGACATGTATTTAAAGTAAAGAAATATCTTTAAGATTTTATTCAAATAACATGAAAAACAAGTATACAGTCAGTCCTCGTATAACACATGTTTACATTACACAAATTCGATCATACACGATTTATAAATAGGGGAACGATGTCTCATATAACACAAACCGAATTCGCTTATGCACGATTCGCCTTTGTGTTTACAAGAAATGGCAGTCGAACGCGGAATCACCCCAACTGAACGCAACACGATAGGAATGAAGAGAAGATTCTGAAAATGTATTTATGTTTTTTATATCAGTGAAGGGGAAACACATTTCACCATAATAACGTAAAAACCCACACAATTCCAGCTATCGGTATTATCGCAAATGCAATTAGATCGAGTTTACTACCAGTTTATAACAGATTCCACTAGCAGGAACGCGGCGCCTCCGTAGCCAGGTGGGAAGGAGCAACAGTGCATAGCACACGCTTCTTGATTAGACCGGGGTTCGAGCCCGTCACCACCAAATACGGATGATGCGGAAAGGTCAGGGAATGACCACCGCACATCCCGGAGCAATATGGCCTTAGTTGCTAATGCTCCTAAAAACCAAACAACAGCAGGAACGCAACTGGAAATTGTTTTTATTGTTTTATGGTAGTAACCCCCAGAAATGTGCTTTAGTAAAATGTGAGGTGTTAATAGTATATCTCTGCCTTTACGGTGTTGTTTATTCAGTTGCTACACGCGTGCAGCTTCTGTTTATGTGTATCAAGCATGCCTCCACGTTTTGTAATTGTGCTTTATTCCCTAAAAATGAGTAAAATACTTAAAAGGCGTGAAAAGGAAGCATCCTGGTGTGAAAAGGAAGACACTGCAGATTCAGAGAGAAAAAGAAAAGCAATATCGATAAACAGGCGGACTGGGTCAAAAATTCTTACCTGGGAAAATTTGTAGTGGCCTCATCCTATGGTTTATGGCCAAAATCACACCGACCTCTGGCCCACCGGGGTTTCCCCGGTAAGTAAGGCTTATGGCCAGTCCGCCTCTGTCGATAGAGAAAAAATATGAAATTGTGAAACACTTTGAGCGAAATGAAAGATATTGCACGTGCTACAGACCTAAATGAGGCAACTCCGAAAATTAGAAAGAATGCAGAGAAAATAAAAACAACTTTGATAGCAGGAACAACTCAAAGTGTAATTAAATTCCATTAGATTAAGACAAAGAATTGGAAGAGATGGAACAGCTGTCATCTGTTTGGATAGAAAATCAAACAAAAAACAAGTTTGCTTACGATAGAAGCAAAAGCATTAGCAACATTTTATTACGTAATAGTCGTAATAAAATACGTAAGTATTTTATTACAATAATTAATTGTATTTGGTAATGTTTAGGTTAAAAATGTGTGTTCAATCTTGGGTGGTCGGCACCTAACCCTATTTTTCCCATAGGGCCTGTTGTTTATATTGCACGATTTTGCATTGCACGAGGGTTTCTAGGAACACAACTATCATGCTATACGAGGACTGACTGTACATTTATATTATATATAGGATAATTATTGGCAATGCTAAATAAAAAGTACTAAAACCTTTTTTGGGTTTCATAGTATTTTTAATTGAAAGGAGATTAATAATAGCAGGTAAATAATCGATGTTTAACAGAATTCTGCTGTACATCTCATTTGTGAAGCAGTAAAACTGGTGGTAAAGTTTGGCTTGCTGCATCCTATTTTAACACTGGCAGTTGCCAACTGTATTAAAAATTTGCACTTAAATTTTATAACTCTGGACAAAAATAGTGAAGTGAAATATTTGCAAGATGCATTTCATTACTTGCTATCATATAAAAATAGGTTATGGCTTCACAAATATTAGTTGGCTGCAGTTACTGATAAATTTCAAGTTCTTGAAAATTCCATGTTGAACATGTATAATAATGATATTGTATTTTTTTATGTTGTAATTAAGATATTTATTTTTTCAAAATAATCTTTACCCTTCTCTTTGTGAAATTCTCCCATATTTCTATATATTTTTGTATTATGGTATTTATATATAATGTAAAGCATTATAGGGGAGAAAGAGTTTGTTTTTTCTCCTCATTTGGTATATATCTTTACTGTTATAGTACTGAAATATTTATAATTTGTATCTTGTACAAATGTACAATTTTATACTATAAATGTATAAAATGATCTGAAGATTATGTAAAGCAATAATTCAGGAAGAATATGGTTATATAAATTTTCTTCTCTGTTCAGTCATTTTGTGTATTATTTTGTTAGTTTAATGCTTACAAATTTAAACAGTATTTAAAAACAGAATTATTCATGGGTCTTAACAGAAATTTTGAATTGTATACTGATTTTGATATACTCAAAACAGAATGGTAGATTTTTACACATGAAGTGAGTATATGATTTGAGGGACCAATTAGTAACTGATATATTTTTAGCCAAAAAAAAAAATGAAATGGAAGCAATTTGTAATGTTTTGTATATAACATATAGATTATAATGTATAGGAATATATTATCAGCTGTATAAATGTTAAAATTTGATTGTATTCTTTATTATTATTAATAAGAAGGAAACTGATCTGGCGAATGATTTATAGTGTACTATTTATTTATTTGTAAACTATAAAAATCATTACGAGTCATTTAATCTTTTTTTTTTCTTATTAGATTAACGTTTTTTAGAAGGTACTAGAATAACACTATCTAAATAATATCCTACTATTGCGATGTTTTTATTTCTGAAAACTTCTTGTGCAATACTTAGATATATTGATACACTTTTCGGCTGCTTCATTTGTATCAAAGAACCTCAGATTAGACAGAAACATCCAAACTAGGTGATCATCTCTCACCAAATATGTTGGGGTGCACAGAACATATTTTTACAAGTTATTTAAGGCATTGTCTATAATTCATTTAAATATTCTGGTAGTTTCTTGTAACTGATATGTATTTACTTATTATTTTGATCAAAAGTTTAAGTGCCAAGGGAACATCATAAAATATTCATATTCACATTCCAAAAAAATTTCTTAGTATTTCTCTGTGTGTGAGAGAGAGAGAGAGAGAGAGACCTTGTTCGCTGTTTTATATTGTAGCCATCTTGCTATATTACTATAATGAACATGAATATATAAGAAGAAACCTAAGAATCTGTTTCTTTTCATGCAAAAGATGAAAGCATTACAGTGATGAACGTTGGTTTACAGTGCTTGTTATTGAAACAGTTTGCTAGTTATGTTAAACTGGCTGGTTCATTGTTTTAAATAAATTTTTCAAGGTACAGATGTGGAAATATATTATGGGAGAAATGCTTAATCAACAGCAATAAGAAAATTGCATCAATGGAGGAAAGCTTCATAAGTACTTGAAAATATTACAGGCAATTATTAATATGTATAACCCATATGAATATTATTCTGTAAATTAATAAATTCATAGCAATACCACAAAATCATAAATACCTGAATAGTCCTCCTGTTATTTAATTACATATGTAAGGCATAGGCAATATTGTTTTTTTTTTTTTTGTTTTTTTTAATGACAGTTTCATTCCATTTCATTCTTTCGTTTTTCTCACTGATGTTGTATTTCTTTATATGGTATTTTGTAGGAACACAACAGTAATTCTTATTTATTTTATATATTTTTTGATCAATTGTTTAAAACATCTAATGAATTTATTTTAATAGTGTTCCGTTATAGATTGTTTCTGTTGTTTTTGCTCTTAATTGTTTAAATTGTTTCTGGTGTTTTTTCATTTTTTAATATTTTCATGTATAATCTGTAAAAGCTTAAAAGAAAAATATATCTGTTGATAGGTATGGTGTCCTATTTTAAATTGTAAAAATATTTCAATATTAATTATACAGCCACTCTCCGACTTACATAAGGGTTGCGTTTCACGGAACTTTACGTAAGTCTAATTTTACGTAAGTTGGAATTTACTTAAATGCTTATGCAGCACTCATAATTATGCATGCTGAATTTGATTGAAGCAAAAAAGAAATGTTAGACAAACATGTAAATAAAATTATTTATCAAATTTTTTTTTTATCTCATTCGTAATAAAATTAAAAAAAAGTGTACAAAATTACAAAAGTTTGCAATTACAAAAATTTTACTTTAATGTTGCGGAAACTAGTGTAATGCTTGAACCTATTAAATCACCAGTTACTTGTCACGAACTTGGCTTGGGGTTCGTTGTACTTTTCCCTAATATCTTCATAAATACTTGCTTTGCTTGAATGGCTGTTAGATTCAGAGGCAATCACTTCTGAATCTGATTTTCTATCCATATTATTAATAGCTTTTCCATCTTTGATATAGCACCTGAACACTGTTTTGTGATCACTGTTGATTTTAAATGCATTGATCCTTTATCATGTTCTTTTATACATGCACTGTCCTTTAAAATAGTATTCACTGTTGAAGCAGCGAGACCTAATTCCTGTGCAAAAGATGACAAACTTTGTCCTGCTTCATACTTTTTAATCATCTTCATTTCTAAATCAATTTTGTTTTGTTTACAACACTGCCACCACTTGCCCTTTCCATTGGTCACTTTCCCTTTATCATTGTAATACATAAATAGGAATGAAGAGAAGTTTCTGAAAATTTGTTTTTTATATGATTGAAGATTTCAGTGAAGGGGAACACTATTCACCATAATAGTGTTTCACCCACACAATTGCAATTATCGGTATTATCGCAAATGCAATAAGATTGAGTTTACTACCCATTTATATTATATTGCACTAACAGAAATGCCCAATCAACTGGAAAGTGCAAATTTTTTTTATTGTTTTATGGTCGTGACCTCCAGAAATGTGCTTTGGAAAAATATCACAGAAGTGTTTAAAATTGATTCCTATAATGGAACATATGATAATGATGAAAGTGTAGTGCATTTACCAGCTGGACCACATAGCCAGGCAGGTTATGTGAAATTTCAACTTCCAAGGTCTTGGAACAAATTACCAAAAAAAAATAATAATAATAATGTGTTATTGGGTTCACATTACGATATTTTCACAATACCTCCATTTATTCCTGCAGGATGCAAAATACGGTTTTTTTTTTTTTTATAATTTGCACTGGCTGGCAAAAACTTACGTAAAGTCGAATTTACGTAAGCTGGGGAGTGCCTGTATATTGTTAATTTCAATATTTCTGATTACAATAAGAAATTTAAACTATAATCACTAGTTTCAGAATAACCTGTTAAATCCAAAAAAATTATTGAAACGTGTTTTTATGCTAAAGCTTTACCAAAGCTTATGTAACAAAAGTAGACTTAGTTGGGTTAAGTTGTTCTAAAATAACTATTGAAGCAACTGAGGCAATGTGGGCATTAATATTTAGCACTGTAAATTGTGTGTTCCCTAGTTGGTTGTGCATATTCTGTTTCCTGTTTTTCAGGATAAAAAATCCAACTAGATTCAGTCATTTATGAAGTGATGTTACTGTGCAACTACTTTCAGAAATTCTTATTGTTGTAATAGATTATAAGCCTCTAGGTTTTCAAAACTCCACTGTACTCTTGCAGTGTATTCTATTTTGGAGGTGGGAAGGGAGCAAGATATTTGAATTATACAGTAAAATCCTTTTATAACAAACTTCTTAGAAGAATGAATTACTCATCACTTTTTTTTGTACAAAATTTTCTTACAGGGAATGTCATTCAGAATTATTTTAAAAGAACTATTATTTGTTCAGATAAGTTCTGATACACTTTTATAACATACAGAAGTAGTAATCTTCACTTAATTTTACTTAAATATTGATCAAGAAAAAAATAATTTAATAAAAAATAAAGATAAATAAAATGGCAAAATATTTATTAAAAGTAAATACTGTATTTGTATTGAGAGTATCATTTGGAAAATAATTTATTTATAAGCAATGTATAAAATTTTTAAAAATCACATTCAGGAAAAGGTACAGTAGATATAACATATTGCCAGTTTTCACATATTAAGACATTAAATTTTAGTTTGAGAAAAATAACATTACCCTGCATTATGTATTTCTCATTTTATTACCTCAGAACAGAGCTTGGACTTAGTTCAGAATGCAGAAACAAAGAATTAAATCTTGCCTGTTAAGTTGATTTAATAGGCAAGAAAGTACTGCCTTGTAATTTCTGAAAAGTCTATTGTATTCAAAGATTTTTGAAAATGAATGTTATAAATGTTGAGTTAGTACTATTACAGATTTAATACAGTATACTCTTACAGTTACGCAGAGTAGTCATTTTACTTTATCTAGAGGTATGGATCCTGTGATCAACTTGTCTGTGATATTTATGATTCAAGTGGTTCACAGAATGCTGTGGTGGTTGGTTATAAAGGTCAAAAATAAGGTTCCAGTTTAACATTCTGTGGTAGTTTGTTTATTTAATTGGAAAACATCCCCTTCATGGTGATCTTTTTTATTTATATCACATTTTTCAATTTTTCTGGAATAGTTGAAAAGAAAAAAGTAAAGGAGAAAAACTCTCTTTTATCTGGATTTAATCACATATGCCGAAGGAATAAATAAATAAATTTTCTGTTTATACTCCGGCACGACAACCAAGTCAGTAGAGTTTACAATAAATCGTCAATACAAATATTTATCGTATTTAGTAGTCACGGGCTTGAACCCCGGTCCACTCAAGTGCTATGCACTCTTGCTCCTGACCACTGGGCTACGTCAGGCCTAATGGAATCCTTTATTGATTATGCCACTAGTTTAACTATTATCACTGTTTGTATAGCATCCTGATTTAAAATGTCAATTAATCATTTTTGAAACTTTTTAAATTAATTTCATATTTAAAAATTTCATTAAATTCCAGTTAATGTCATAAACTTGATTCCAGGTTGATACTTTTCTAATGATATATGATTTATCATTGTAAATGCAAAACAAAACTTGAGGACAATTTCATGAAGTATCATCTATTCAAGAACAGTTTTGTTAATGTATAATAGATTAGGCATTTTCCATTGCAGACTCCTTGTCTGCAATGGAAAATGTCTCCTTTTTCGTATATTTTTTTCAATGTCAGTAGTGTTTCCCCCCCCCCCTCTGGATATAAAAACAAAAAAAATAATAATAAAGAAAAGAAAATGCTGTGTCATCTGTATGTCATGCCACTGATATGTGCCTTTTTATTTCTCCCCCTCATTCCCTGTGCTGCAGTGGGAGGTGGCACTGGATTTCAGCATAATCATTCTGGAATGTGAAAAATGTAGGTGCACAGTGGTTACAGTCCTTACCTTTATACACTGTGTAGAAAAGGTCTAAGTTCAACTCATCTAGAACTTTCTTCAACATTTTTATTATGTCCAAGTTAAGCACACCAAGGCTTGGGTGAGAATTGTATAATTTTTCATACAGAAAATAGGCAAGTCTGCCACATAGTATACTGAAACATCTTAGCTTTAGTTACCTTGTTGCAATATATAATATTGACATGTTGCACCAGTTATTTATAGGATTATTTTAAATGAAGACATTTCACCTGTGTAGGGTTTATAATCTGTTTTTAGTAATAGTCTAATAATCATGTTTTGTGGATGTTTTCTCTTTCACCTTCTTTATTTATTATAATCTGCAGATTATAATATCCTGCAGGCATTATAATCTTTCAATTATTGTTATCCTGCAGTTGCACTATCACAAATTCCAAAGGATTACAAGCAAAAGAGAAAATCCAAGAAATGTATGATTTTTAAACTTAGTAATAAATATATTCTAGATTCTACACAGGTGAAGTGCTTTCATTTCAAATAATTTGAATACAGAATTCTTTTTCCACATCTTTCAAAGTTTCCATTTTCTTTTTCTTTTAACGAAAATGCTCATGACATTCCTTATTCCTTCCTTAGCTGTATTTACAATGTCTACTCAAGAGTATTATAGGTAAATAAGTTTCATACATCGCTATCAAAACTAAACTGGCATTTATTCATTCCTGCACTTTTCACACATATAGTTTTCTTCATAAACTTGCGCTGAATTTTTTTTATCAGCTATGTCATTCAAATAAAGGAAGTCTCCCAGGACTTGGAAATATTTTTGTTATAGCAAAATTTTCATTGAAACAGCAGTTGTGTGATGGAATTTTACTGTATAAATTAATGTGTATGTGAACATGGTGCACACACACACACAGAGCATTTTTTACTTTGGATTGTAAGATTAATCCCTATCAGAATATTGTAAATTGTACTGAAATTATTTGCTATAATTGTTTTAGAAATAATCACATTAGTAGAGGCATATGATGCAAGACAGTATGCTTTATAAAGCATCAGCCAAAAAACAATCCCTTCCCATTTCATCTGTTCACTAACTCCAAATGTTTTTCTAGTTTTGCCTTGAATTTATTTAAGCTGTCAACTTTTACAGCAACAGATGGAAGTTTGTTCCAGCACAACCATCCACTGGCTAAAGGCAAATTTCTGCAAATCTGTTCTGCAACTGTCTTTCCTCAATTTGAATTTGTCCCCTCAGGTGACTAATCTGAGCAAGAGGAAGAATCCCATCAGCATTGAGCTTGCTGAAACCATTCAAGGCCTTATACACCTCAATCAGATCACCTTGCAGATGCCTAGTCTCTAGACATTGCAATTTTCAGAACTCCTAAAATGAGGCCTCCTGACCATTGCCTCATACAAGGGGATAATCATCTCCTTATCCCTGCTAGAAAAATTCCTGTATATCATTGACATATAACAAGTTTCTGTAGACTTATTTTAATGACATGTAAATTCGTCAAATAATTCTCATATGTTCATAATGGTATATAATTGCTCTCCCCCCCCCACAAGTACAAGTAACATATTGTATTCTTACACATAAATGGGATGACTTGAATTATCACATACACATCCTAACTATCCTACACCTAGAAACTTGCACATTACATGAAAAGGAAGCAGTAGCAGTATTGCATATGAGGACTGTTTATATGGGGAAAATTAGATATGCAACTTAGATTACATTTCAGTTTCTAGTAGATTTGTGATTTCATTTATGAAGCAATTTTTAAGAGGTGTATCTTTTTATGTGAATTAGCATTAGCATAGGCACGTGATGCAAGAAAGCAAGCTTATATAGCATCAACCAGAAAAAAAAAATAATCATTTCACCCATCCACTCGCTCCAAATGTTTGTCTAGTTCTGCCTTGAATCTATATAAGCTATCAACTTCTACAAAGACAGATGGAAGTTTGTTCCAGCAATCAACCACCCGCTGGTTAAAGGCAAACTTCCGCACATCTATCCTACAACTGTCTTTTCTCAATTTGAATTTATGCCTTCTCAGGCGATTATTCTGAGCAAGAGGAAGAATCCTATAAGTATTGAGCATGCTCAAACCATTCAAGGCTTTATACACCTCAATCAGATCACCTCATAGGTGCCTAGTCTCCAGACACTGTAATTTGCAAAACTTAAGCCTTTCTTCGTAAGAGCATCCCTTTGTTCCATTCACTAATCTTGTTGCCCTTCTCTGCACTCGTTCCAGCAGCTCTACATCCTGCTTGAAATGAGACCTTCAGATCTGTATACAGTACTCAAGGTGTGGCCTGACCATTGCCTTATACAAGGGGATAATCACCTCCTTATCACTGCTAGAAAAATTCCTGTATATCATTGACAAGACACCATGAACTACTCTTGCAGACCGTCTGCACTGCTCATAAAACTTCATATCTGCCTGCACAATTACCCCCAGGTCCTTTTCATTCTCTGCCATTGTCAGTGTAGTACTACACAGTTGATACATTACTCTGGGGTTATATTATTAAAAATTAAAAAGAGGCTCTGCAGCTGGGGATCAGTAATTCTAGGATTGTATTACTAATATTCTGATTATTTCTGTTATAACTGTGGTGCTTTAACATTCCTTTTAAATATGAGCAAACTAGATTTTTATTAATAAAGTTGAATAAAAATTTGAAGGTGAAACAGTTAGACCAGTAACAACCTGAGTAGTTTATTTTTGTAAACAACATAGAAAAATCTGAAGAAAAGTTTAGATTTCAATGTGAAAATTATCTCCAGGAATTGTTTTGGTAATTATATTTGTTAGAAATTTAAAAGATAATAAGTCACTCCAGAGTGACTGCATTGTACTATCATAGTGACCTGTACATCTGCTGTGTATATTAGATTTGGATTATGTTGTTGATAAATGATATATATATGACTCCAGATTTATGGTACTGTTTAGGCTACAAGTCACAACCAATCAGCATCCTTTTACTGTCCAACTTCAAACTCATAGAACCAAATTTTCTTCTTTCTCATTTATTCCTTTGACTTCAATTTTTTGGAAACGCCTCCCTTTGCGCATATTTCATGAAAATTAAAACCTACAGAAATTCAAGTATTTTCTTTCATCTCAATCTCCAACCCATGCACAGGACTAATTACTATAGGTTCTATTGCCTTTCATGTTTGGGATTTTTATATAAAAAATTAATAATGAAATATAAATTTTTTTTTTTGTTGACCTTTCACCAATATTTACACAAAAAGAGTAAATCAAAATCACATGTAACAAGTAAGTAATCGCATGTCACATGTAAATTGAGACTAAGTTTATAGAAAATAGTACAAATATTTTTATCTTAAAAAAATTAATTTCAGTATGTTATTATAAATAAAAATATATTCATTCAGTATTTTTATAAATTAAAATCAGTGCCAGTATGCAGAATTTTGTACTGCCATTCACCATTGAATTGAATTGAAAAAGTGGGGAGCAAGGAAAATCATATATAGTAATGACATTTGCTAACACAATGGAATTTTAGCAAACTATTGGTCTTAGGACTTTTTTTTTTTCTAATATTCTACATCTTTTGTAAAAGTTTCATAACATCACATTAACAAATTTAAGGATTCTGTTGATATTTGAGGGAAAAAAATAGTGAATAAAAAATAATTTCCAGAAAAATAATAAGGATATAGAGTTACCTAAGTTACCTTCTATTATGTTGTATTCAGTATTTTTACATTATATAAAAAAGGTGTTGCTATGCAAGGTAAAACGAAACCAACAAGTAAGTTATACAGAGAAAGAGAAACTGAAAAATAAAATGTATTAAACTGAATATTGCACTGTGTAAATTGAAACATTGTTGCAATTTCTTGGCATTGTTAAGCAAAAACCATTTAATCAAGGTTCAAGTGTTTATGTAAGCCATTAATCATATTTAATTTAAATAATAGGTCAAAATAGATATTTTTCCATACTGGATAATTTGATTAAAATACTGATTTTTAAATAATTTGTTATTTGGCTCTTCCAAACATTGTTTCATTATCTCCTTCCACCCCCCCTGTCAAATAAATTAATCTGTCTCTTTATATCTGTTTATTTATATATATTTGTTTCTCAGCTGATGTTTCCTTTTCAAGCTTATGAATCTCTTTCTGATTGCCTCTTATTGCCTCTGCCTCTAGTTTTTGTGAACATTGTGAAAATTTAAATTTGGAGGAGAAAAAAATCCTTAATTTACTGGTTATCAGTAGCTTTACTTACGAGGTTTGCATATTGGTTGCGTCATACATAAGTGGTTTCCCACCTCTTTATTTCAATTTGTCTATCAATCAGTCAAAATGCAAATGGTTCCATATTTTAATTCTGTATTCATTATCAGGGGCAGACTGACCATAAGACTTACCGGGGAAACCCTGGTGGGCTGGAGGCCGGTGTGATTTTGGCCATAAACACTAGTATGAGGCCACCACAGGTTTTCTCAGGTAAGAATTTTTGACCCATTCTGCCTTTGTTCATTATCATTCACTATGGGTTTATTTCCTTTGAAATAAAAAAGGTATTTAAATTACCGTATATTCTGTATTATTTTAACTAAATAAAATAACAAAGCATGTTATTATATATTTTAACTAAATGAAAATATTCCGTTTAATTAAATATATAACTAGTTCATCTAGTAAATATAATATATAAGAAACAATATCACGGCATTGTGAAGGCATTAACAATATGATATGTAACAAAAATGATGCCATTTCACATGCTTTGCACTAGCTCGTCTAGTAAACTTCCCATAGTCTGAGGCTTTCAGCCCTAAATCCCTTTTTAGGCTTCACTATTGCACACCATCTGGTATCTCTCATATTATAGTGGTATACTTCATAACTGGGTTGTCACTCGTATCACCGGGGTACCTATAACGCCAAATAACAAACAAACATTGTTTATTCGAGATAGTGCAATACCATGGCAACTCATTGTGAAGGCATTCACAATATGAGATTGTAACAAAAACAATGCCATTTTATCTACTTCAGTGGTAAACTACAAACTAAAGTGATGCTTTGCATTAAGTTTTTTGTTTTTTTTGTTTTTTTTAAATCTGTTTTGAATATTATTGGCTTGTCATTGTCAACTGATGATTTAAGAAAAATTAAAATTTTCCTGTTTTTTATACATATGGTACTAAATCAGGTAAGAGTAATTTTTTTTAACCAAGTTCTTTCAGCATTCCTCAGAGCTCTGATAGATATGGCAGAACTTTGTTTTTGCATAGCTGTCAGCTGACAAGTGTTAGCATGAAAATTTTGAAATACATCAGATGGCCCATAGATCTATAGAATATCTTTTTCCCCCCATCATTTTTTTTTTTATATTCTCCCAGGGATATTCAAAATGTCATATTTAGCTTTTATTTGTTTTGGGGTAGCTGGTATCACCGGTGTACCCATCTGCCCGCTGATGAGAGGCCAACAAGCTTTGAAACGGTGCCGTCTGGGTGGTGATATCCCCCAAGAATAAGTAACGTTAGTCTTCTCCTAGTGAAACATTGCTTATTCGAAGTAGTGCAATACCATGGCAACTCATTGTGATGGCATTCACAATATGAGATGTAACAAAAACGATGCAAAGTTTGATTTTACTTTACAGTGTTTTCTCTCAGGATAATAAATTTGTGTGTTAATGCTTTTAATACTATACAACTTTTTTTTTCTCTCTATACAAAAAAAAAAAAAGTCCTGGAAACCAGTACTGCATTTGAGCTTTTAGAGCATACAAATGATGCAAATAACTTTAAAATATCATTTCCTTCATTCCCTATTCAGACATAATTTACTAAGTTGTACAACATTCATTAATTACTATTATTAATTTAAAGTAAGCATTGTTTTGGTGCATTCCAGAAGCAAGGTGGAGTGCACTGGTATTAAGTTTTTGCAAATTCTGATTCCTTAAAGTTGGTAGATATGAAATTAGCTTACAGGTCTTATGAAAGAATCCTTAAGGGTGGTGGGGGGGGAGTATTGGTGGATGCATTGTTAGTTATTAATCAAAATTATTTTGCAGTCATTTATAAACTAATTTTTATTTCCTACCATTTACATACTCAAACATATTTAATATCCTCCAATGAAAGTGTAAATCTTCTTTTTCAAGATTTTTTTTTTTATAAAATCATTTCGTAACGATTACAAGAAAATAAGAGAACCCTCAAAATACTGTACAGTAATTAAGGTATTTTTTTTTCTCCACCAGAGGAGGAGATATATATTTTTAAGTAGTACTTACCTTAATAATGAGTCCTCAACTATTTAGAAATAGCATTTTAGACCAGCATCCTTTAAAAATCAGCTCTGGTTTACCCTTTCTTTGATCCCTTTAACACCTTTTGAGCTAGCTGGGTGGGTAAAGTGCCTGCCTGGTAACCCAAAGGTCATGGGTTCAAATCCCGCCTCTGCTTGGATATTAAGATGGTGCCGTACTAACTGGTTGGATCTCACGGCCACGATACATGAAGGAAGCAGGGAAAACACTGGTTCCTTCGTGTATTGTTCACATTATACGATAAAAAAAAAATAATAAAATAAAAAAATACCTTTTGAAGATAAGCTTAAAGAGTAGAAATACTTGTTGCTTGAGCAGTTTTTTTTTTTTTTTGCTTTGGTATTTTTAAAAACATCATTGTTTGATTTATTTATTTTATTTTATTATATATATTTTTTTTTAACTACAGTTGCCAAAAGTCAGTTGTCTCCATTTATAATTTTATGAATAGTCCAAAATCCCAGATGTTGGAATATTGTTCCAACATCTGGGATGGTATTTCCAGAACCTCTAAAATTCCTAGACTTTATCCATTAGCAAGCAGTCAGGTTAATGATTCCTTTCTATCACACTAATGCTCATTTTCTTCTTCATGCCTTTTCTACAGATATTTTTGGGCACCGTCCTTCTAAATACATTAGCATCTAACCTATTTTTTCCAACCCAGTCCAAGCACATGCATCAGCTAGCTAACATCTGTTTAAAGTTTGATTCCAAACTTGCCAAACTAACTTTTCATTTTCTTTTATCCCTCATACTTCTGTTCTTTGGAACAAATCCTCCATATGTATTTCCTTAAAATTACAGTGGTCAGAAATTCAAGTCCAGTGTCAACAAGCATAGTCTGTTTTATCAACCATATATAGTATCAGAGTACTGTATGTTCCAGTAGCCTTTTGGGTTTTAAATGGTTGGAATTATCATAAAAAAATTTTTTTTTTAAAATGTGTTAACTAATACAAGTCATATCAGTAATTTAATACTGTATTATCCAGATATATCAATATACCCTTATATATATATATATCATTACTAAAAACTTACCAGATATACCAGGTAAGTTTCTAGTAAGAGTATTTTATGTATGCAACATTTGTACCTTTTTGTTGTACATTCTCATAAAACTACTTGCATAGCAAGGTATTATGATGCTAAAGCACTTTAAATATACATAACAAGGTAAAATATTGATAAAATTAATCTCTTTGTAATGCATGAATAAAATCATTCTTCTAATAATGTATGGATCTGTTTGTTTTTTTTTATTTATTAATGAATGAGCTTTGAAAACTTGTGCAATTTTGGGAGTAGCACTGTACTGTAACAGGATGTAAAGAAGATATGAATGCATTCTTGGTGATGTCAGAATTTCTTAAAAAAAATGTTTGTGAAAATCACTTTGGCAATAATGTTTTTTACAAGTGTTTTCTGTTTGATTCTTAAAAGCATATGTAAGATCTAAGAATAATACATTTTCATGTAATAAATCAATCATGATTTTTCATTAAAATGGAGAATATTTATCTGATGTTTCATATTTCTTGATTTTGAGATAATTTGTGAAATCTGCAATTTATGAAATAATCTGTATTAATGGGGACAAATAATATAAGGAAACAAGCTTTATACATTTAAAAAAAAAAAAAAAAAAAAAAACAACACTTCAGATGAAAATTTTGTTCTGACAATCGATTATTCTCTGGCCAAAAGTAAATTTTCACATTATCCTGTAACTGCCCTCTTTTAATTTAAATTTGTTCTCTTATGTGTTTAATGCTTTACCTTGAGCCAAGGCAGTGTAAGCAGACAAATGTAGCCCACACACAAAATACAAGCAATTTGAAAAATCAAAAATGAAGCTCTGCTTAGGTTGTTCTGGGACGCTGATGCCTATCAAAACATTTTGAACAATTTGTAAAACATGTGGCAATTCTTTGATACAGACCCATTTTTTTCAAAAGGTAATGCCCTATGCCAATCCATAATGATATTGCGAGGGGGATGTCTTTGTGTGTGCGCGCGTGCGCGATGTAAGCAGTGTAAGGAAATCAGGCAACAACTCAGCATTGCTATGGGCATATATGAGAGCTTGAAGGACAGGGTGAATGCATCGAAGGATCTACCAAGCCCATCAAGCTCTCAGCTGCCCGCATCAATGCCAGAGCTTGCACTTGATCATCATGCAACACCCAAGGCTGAATGCGCTGGTTCCACAGGAACTAGTAGTGGTTGGTGACTCTATTGTCAGGGAAATGGGGAACATGGTATGTAAAAAGGATAGGTGGAACAGGACCAGGGTATGTCTGCCAGGGGCAAAGGTTGATGACGTAGAGCAGATATCATCTTTTAAGGGCACAAAGGATGATGTAAATGTTGACACTAATGATATTAAGAGTAGGAGACTGGCGGAATTACTTAACAAGTACAGGTCACTGTTGAAAAAAAGCCTTGAATTAGGGTTGAATTTGAAAGTGTCTGCAATTCTGCCCAGACACTATAGGAGGGAGCATATGATGAGAGCCTTGTCGTTCAATTCGGCTCTGGAAAGATTGTGCAAGGCTCAAGGGGTAGAATTTTTTCAGCCTGGTCCTTTTTAACGGGAGAGACTACTTCTACAGGGATGGGATACACTTAAATAGGAAGGATGCAAGAATATTTGCTAATGCTATCGAGGCAGTGTTAGGTGGGTCGGAAAACTGCTAGCTTGGGGGGGGATACAATTACTAATAGATTAACAGTAGCCACTGGCAGAGGTGAAAGTGATTCTTGCACTGCTTCTATTGGAATGAGCAGCAGCCTGGAAACAAGATGCAGGGTATTTCAGAGCCTCCTAGGAGTCTGCGATACAAGTAAACACATGGGTTGTGTTAGGGTAGCTAAAAACAGGAACAGGTGCATCTATACTTGCGTGTACATCAATGCTAGGAGTTTTTTGTAAATGAATTTGAGGTTTTGCTCAAAACATCAAAGGCAGATATTGTTGGGATATCTGAGACGTGGTGTCACACAGATATAAGGAATGCAGAACGGGAATTTGGGGAGTACAATGTGTACAGAAAGGATAGGAAGGGAGAAGGGGTTATGCTATTAGTTAAGAAACATAAAATCCAAGCAAGTGAAGCCAGTCGACATTGCTGGACAGTGCAGTGTTGAGTCAGTTTTTCATAAACTGTACAGAGAAATAGTGGACCAGTAAATCAGAGTCTTATAATGGGGGATTTTAATTTCCCAGATATTGACTGGAATTTGTGGGTTGGTCACCCACACTAGCAAGGCTTTTGTGGATTTATTGGATTATTATTTTCTACATCAGCATGTTGGGGAGGCAACTAGAGGGAGTAATACTCTTGATCTGATTATCAGTAGTGATTCTTCATGCATTAAGAATCTGCAGATAAAGGAACCACTAGGTGGTAGTGATCACAGTGTGCTAAAGTGGGATTTACTCAGGCAACTACTATCAGGGAGAAAGGGAAGGGTTTTTGCTTTTTTGTAAAGGCGACTATGATGGTGTGAGACAGTATTTAAATTCTATACAGTGGGACCAACTGTTGATGTTACCAACAGCAAATTCAAAATGGGAAACATCCAAAGAATTTATCTTGGAAGCTACTAGGCTTTACATAAAGGTAAAGTGCAGCCATTATCAACCCACTGCAGGGTGGAAGCCTCCTCAACAATTCATGCTGAGGGAAATGGACCATAATCTGCCACGCTGGTCCAGTACAGGTTGGCAGATCGACCGTATTCAGCAGTCGGGCTTGAACCCCGGTCTGCTCAAAGAGCGTGTGCTACTGCACTCCCGCTCCTGCCCACTCATTCCAACTAAGAAATATTGTTAGTTGAAATCCATTTATGCCTAAATGGACGTCAAATGAACTAATGAGACATGGCAGAGAAGAAAAATGCCTAGGATATATATAAATTAATGAGTGACATGGATGCGTATGCTAGATGTAAGCTAGTCTGTAACCAAGTCACGATGCAATATTAGGCAGGCAAAGGCAGATTATGAGAAATCCTTGGCAAAGGATGCAAAGAAAAACAGAAAAGAGTTCTTTACCTATGTAAACTCTAGAAGGAAAGGGATGAATCAGATTGGTCCACTGGATATTGATGGTTCAACTGTTGATAAATTTGCTCAGGTGGCTAACAAACTAAACGAGTATTTTGCCTCTACATTCACACACGAGAAGTTCAGGAAGGGGAATGCCAGAGGTGAAGTAAACTGGCAGTGAGCTGGATGATTTTGTAATAACCGAGAGGAAAGTGGAGGAGAAATTATTGATGATAAACATTAAAAAGGCACCTGGGTGGATGAGATCTATCCAGTTATATTGAAGGAGGCAGCAATGGAAGTAAGCAAACCCTTAGCCATAATTATGAGAGCTTCTTTGGACTCAGGGATGGTACCCATAGACTGGAGATGTGCAAATGTGACCCCAATTCACAAAGGAGAATCAAAGGCTGACACAAGTAATTATAGACCTGTGAGTTTAACTTCTGTTCCAAGAAAATTAATGGAGGCACTGGTTAAAGAAGCACTGCAGGGTCACCTAGACAAGACTTCATAGTTCGGACAGAGCATGGTTTTGTTAAGGGAAAGTCTTGCCTGACCAACTTGATTGGATACTATGATGCAGTCACAAAAGAACTGGATGCAGGGAATAACTTTGATATTATATATTTGGATCTTAGAAAGGCTTTTGATACTGTTGCACATGAAAAACTGCTGCACAAATTGGAGCAGTGTGGCATTGGTGGCAAATTGCTGCTGTGGATAAAAGGATGGTTGAGGGGGAGAAGACAGAGTGGTAATCAATTGACACTGCTCATCGTGAACTAATGTTATTAGTGGAGTCGTTCAGTGTTGGGTCCGTTATTGTTTTCTGTATTTATAAATGATATTGATGATAGTATATCAAGCTTAATGTATAAGTTTGCAGACGATAGAAAGGTTGGCAGAGTTGTTAAGGACACTACTGACAGTATGCTACTGCAACAGGATCTGGAAAGGTTGAGCAGATGGGCTGAGAGATGGCAAATGAAGTTTAACATTGACAAATGTAAAGTAGTACATATGGAAAACAGTAACTCCTGTGCAACGTATCAACTCTGTGGTACTACACTGACAGTGGTAGAGAATGAAAAGGATCTGGGACAGTGGCGTAGCTACCATGCAGGTAGGCAAGGCAATTGCCTCCGAGCCCGGTGTCTTTAGGGGCCCGGCGTCTTTGGCTGTCTCCTGTTTTTGCAATTTTCATTAATTAAGTGGGGGCCCGAACATGTTCTTTGCCTCCGAGCCCGAAAATGGGTAGCTACGCTACTGACCTGGGAGTAATTGTGCAGGTAGATATGAAGTTTTCTGAGCAGTGCTGACGAGCTGCAAGAGTAGCTCATAGTGTCTTTTCAATGATGTACAGGAATTTTTCTAGCAGGGATAAGAAGGTGATTATTACCTTGTATTAGGCAATGGTCAGGCCACACCTTGAGTACTGTGTACAGGTCTGGAGGCCTCATTTCAAGAAGGATGTAGAGGTGCTGGAACGAGTACAGAGAAGGGCAACAAGATTAGTGAATGGAACAAAGGGTTGCTCTTACTAAGAAAGGCTTAAGTTTTGCAAATTACAGTGTCTTGTGTGGAGACTAAGCACCGGCGAGGTGATCTGATAGCGGTGTATAAAGCCTTGAATGGTTTGAGCATGCTCAATGCCGATGGGATTCTTCCTCTTGCTCAGAATAATCACCTGAGGGGGCATAAATTCAAATTGAGGAAAGACAGATGTAGGATAGATGTGCGGAAATTTGCTTTTAGCCAGCGGGTAGTTGGTTGGTGGAACAGACTTCCATCCCTTGTTGTGGAAGTTGATAGCCCAAATAAATTTAAGGCTCAGCTGGACAGGTATTTCGAACGAATGGAGAGGTGAAATGGGAGCGGTTTTTTTTTTTTTTTTTTTTTGGCTGATGCTGCATAAGCTTGCTTTCTTGCATCATAAGCCTCTACGAATGCTAATGCTAAAATAACACACATGACACAACATCCACTTGGATAAATAAATTTAAAATTTGAAATTGAAATTTTTATTTTTAAAATGTAAAATTTTTAAATTTCTGGTCAATCTTTTGCATTAATGAATTTATTCATTCGACTTATTTCGTATTTCATAGAATTGTTTTTATCTATTTTAATATATTTAAATGAATTGTATTATTTTAGTAATTGTGTTGTTTAATGATTTTAATATATTTTCACTTTTTTTAGTATCCATATTGCTTTATTTATTTTTATCACAGTACAGTACTTGAGAATTTACATTCGTGAAAAATTAATGAATACAAAAACAAAGACGACACCAGGGGAACAAATAATTTAAATAAACATTAAATGAACAATTATGACACCAGAGGGACAACTAAATAAAATGCAATTTAACACTATATTTCGAACAAATTATTTATAGGCTACGTAAACAGGAAAAAAAGTATTGTACAATATCTTTTTTTATCACTAATATTTATTTCAATATTTAAAAAGAAACATTTAATTGTAATGGTTGACAGAGAAAAATAAGATTACTGAAAAAAATAAATTTTTGGTATTTATTATTTCATTGAAACAAATCCGATATTTTTCATTTTACATAATCCAGACATGCGTATTAGAGACAAGGAA
This sequence comes from Mastigoproctus giganteus, assembly GCF_048544385.1. Taxonomy (NCBI): domain Eukaryota; kingdom Metazoa; phylum Arthropoda; class Arachnida; order Uropygi; family Thelyphonidae; genus Mastigoproctus; species Mastigoproctus giganteus. Next base: position 18,854,088 of record NC_143587.1, read on the forward strand.
GTATGGGCATCGAAACTGTCTGAAAGCGCAAGAAAAAATAGTGCAAAAAAAAAAAAAAAAAATTTGGATCTGTATATAAAAATATATGGACATTTTCTCCGATTTTGATTATTTTTTAGATTTCATAGATTTAGATAAACAGTGCGAGTAGATAATCTCTGCAAGGAATTAATTAGCTTCCTTCTTTAACTTTTACTGAAATGGTGATATGAATTCACTCCCACATATATTCTTCCCTCAGGTATTTGCATTTTTATTTAAGATTTTATTATTATTATTTTTTTTAGATCTTTTATTTTTCATTTTATTACTGCATTTAACATTACTGTGTTTGTTTATCCTTTTACCACTTGTATGCTCAATTTTAACCAAGTTACTTGCATGGTGTCTGTGTGATCCACTGTTTTATTTATAAAAAAATAATTTTTAGTTTTTTTACTGAATTATGAGTTGCTGGGCACAATTAAAAATATTGAACGAAAATAAATGAGAGAAACTAGTTATAATAATAATAATAATAAGAAGAAGAATAATAAAGAAAATTTCAATCATATATCTAAATTATATTTTAATCGTGTAATTTTTTAAGTGTTTCAATATTACCGAAATCGTCCCCCACATTGAAACACAGATGCTCGCGTGGCGTCTGGCAGATGCAACGTGAACGTTTGTTTATGCCAGGATTAAACACTTTTCCCTGGTGTCTAAGGGATGCCACGTTTCTTCAAGTCGCCTAGAAGAAAGGTTGACACATTTGCTCATCTGGTGTCTGTCAAACGCCAAACAAGAAATTTCTCGTAATTCATAGTCTTTTTATCGAAATGAAAACAGAAAATATTGTATAACCAGAATATGCACCCCTGGTCACATTCTGGTCTGTCGATTTTGGCAGTCGACTCCATGATCAAGAATTTGAAGCGTGCAGTATTACCACTGTCCAATAGAGACCAGGAAGACAGACCACAGAAACTCACTTCACGTGACCAGAGGGTACTCTGAAGATTAGTACGAAATCTTGTCAGGCATCCCTGCAAAACATTAACCAGGAGTTTAAAGCGTCAAGGTCTAGGTGCACACACCACAGCCTCAGTTTTCATGGGAGGAAGCAACCAATCGGCTGTCTCGTCTTGCATGGTGCAACGAAAGACAAAATTGATCCACAAAGCAGTGGAAATCGATTTTATGGAGTGACGAATTTCGCTGCATCCTATTCCAATCAAATGGACGTGTGGGTGTGAAGAATGTCTGCTGTTGGAGTGCTTTGTGAAGTCGATAAGATGGGATCATGGTGTGCCTGCCTTTTGGTTGTTCCAGTACCATGAACAACGAGGCTCTACATTAACCTTTGGCTGATTCCATGCTCCACAAGATTCGGCAGTTCTTTGGTACAGATCCTTATTTGTTTCAATAGGATCTATAGCTCCACTGTTGCTTGAGAATCGTTCTTGTACATGAATGCGAAAGTTGAATAGCCTGTGCAGAATTGTGGTTTCAGAATTGTTGAGTTGGAACTTCAGAGCAGCACGTCCAACTTGGGTTGTTCAACTGGTCACTGTTCTGCAGGAGATGAGAACTATGCCAGCTGCAGCATTTTTGTTCGTTGGTGGAAAGCCTACCTAGGAGGGTGGAATGTGTTAAGGTGGCCAATGGGGGGAAGCCGAGTATTTAAGTGAATGGCAGTGATGTCAGAGTGAAACTGATGTGTGTCTGGATACTTTTTTGGAGGAGAGTATACATTATTCAAAAATGCTTATTTGAACATCCGATCGATTCTAGATATGAAAATTTCTATATTGGATCGAAAATATTGAAGGAAACATGGCGGTTGTATATTCTGGACTGTAGACTTCAGTTCCAACTCAACTGAAGACACGAATTCTACCTTGCCATGTGGAATTGATTATATTGAGTTAGAATAAGAATTTTGGTATAATTCATACATTCTACACTATCGGGAAAGTTTACATATTTTTTATTATTATTATTATTAAAGTATGCCTGCATGACCAAACTTTTATTTTATTTTATATTAATAAAAGTTGTAAACCATACGTGAAATCAAACAAGTACACACACACAGAGTTTTGTAAACATCAAATAAAAACATGAATTTAAAGTACTATTGGATTGAAATTGGTATGCAGCCTCCAACAAGAAGCTTATTAAGTTTTTAAGATATTAAGTTTGGCTTTCTTAAATCACTCATTTGATGAAAGTCAATTCTCTTTTTTTATATTCAGCCGAAATAACATTTCTAATGATTCGTGCAGTTTTGATACAGTCCCTGTATATACATACAATAATGGGGAAAGTTCATTTTTAGATTATGAAAAATGGGGGAAAGAGTCTTTTCACAATGGCATTGTTCTCTAATGTAGTCAAGCTATTGCTGGGAGTTGCCACGGTATTGTAACAGAAATCAACAACACTTCATAGGAACAGTGCGCTGTTATTTGCAAGCATCAAATTTATTTGTAAATTATATTGCAATCCCATTTGAGAGGATGTCGCCCAATAGACAGATGGCAATAATCAACGACACAGTTGCCAGAAGGTAAAAAAACAACAACAGGCGCTCTCTCTCTCTCTTTCACTTTCTCTCTTTGGCTTACTCTCTCTCTCTCTCTCTCATTTTCGGTCTTTCGTTTTCTTTCTCCCTGTCTCACACCCTCTTTCGCTTTATCTCCGTGGAACGCTCTTACCTTTTGCTTTCTCTTTTTATGGTTTTCTTTTTTCTCCTTTTCTATTTTTTATCCTTCACTGTTTCTTTTTCTTTCAATCTTACTTTCTCTCTTTTCTTTTCGCTATTTATCCTTTGTTCGCAGTCTTTCTTTTCTGCTTTTGTTTCTCGTTTTGTCTTCTCTCTCATATTCTTCCCCCCATCTCTCTCTCTCTCTCTCTCTCTCTCTCTCTCTCTCTCTCTCTCTCTCTCTCTCTCTCTCTCTCTCCCTTGTAATCTTTTCTCTTTCCCTCTCTCTGTCTATATATCTCCATAGTTTGCTCTTTCTCTTTTGCTTTCTGTTTCTCCCTTTCTATTTTCTCTCCCTCACTTTATTGCTTTATCTTTTTTTTTTTCCTTTATTCATTCTTTCTCTGATTTTTCCTTATTTCTCTCTTCCATCTCACTCTACCGCTTTTGCTTTATTTCGTAGTTTCTTCTTTCCCTTTCTCTTTTCCGTTTTTCTCCCTTTCTATTTTTCTCTACCTCACTGTTTCTGGTTTTCTTTTCTTTTCTTTTTTTATATTTATCTCTTTTTCCTTTCTCTACCCATTTCTCTTTTCGCCCTCTTTCTTTTTCTACAAAAGGCTTAATCTTTAGTTTTGCCTTTCGCCTTCTCTCTCTCTCTCTCTCTCTCTCTCATTCACGCACTCACTCACGCACACACGCACTCACACACACACGCACACACACTTTCCTTCTATTTTACTTCTGCTTTATTTCCTTTTTTCTTTCTGTTCTCCTGCTTCTCTATTTACCTTTCTTTTTCTCTCTCTTTTGATTTCTTTTTCTCTTTCCTCTTCTCCTTTCCTTCTATTTCATTTTCTTTTATCTTTTCTCTCTCGTTTTCTTTCTCTCTTTACTCGTCTCTTTCCTTTTCTGTCATTCTCTCTCTCTCTCTATCTCTCTCTCTCTCACACACACACACACACATTTTCGCAGTTCCTTTTACTTTAACTCATTTGCTTTCTTTTCACTTTCTCTGTTCCTCTATTTATCTTTTTCTTTTTTTCTCGCCTTTTCTTTCAATTTCTTTCTCACTTTCCTCTTTGAGTTTTCATTTTCTCCCTTTATATCTCTCTTATTTCTCTCTCTTTCGCTTTATTTACATGGTCTCTTCTTTCCCTTTCGCTTTCCCTTCCTTGTTTCCCCATTTCAATTTTTCTCTCAATATCTCTTTCTTTTTTCTTTTCCTTTATTTATCTCTCTTTATCCTTTCTTTATTCATCTCTTTTCGTCCTCTTTCTTTTTCTGCCTTTTTCTTTCTCCTTAGTTTTGCCTCTCTCTCTCTCTCTCTCTCTCAGTTCTGCTTTATCTCCTTTGCTTTCTCTTTCACTTTTTCCATTTCTCTATCTTTCTTTCTCTCCTCCTTTCATTTTCTTCTCCTTTTCACTCGTTTTCTTTATTTCTCTCTCGCTCTGCCCTTTTCTTTCGGTTTATCTCCGTAGTTGTCCTTTCCCTTTTTTTTTTTTTTTTTTGATTTTTCTTTCTTTCTCTCTTTTTTTCTTTCTGTATTTTGCTCTTTATTTTTCTATCTTTTTTCTTTCTTTCTCTCTTTTTTTCTTTCTGTATTTTGCTCTTTATTTTTCTATCTTTTTTCTTTCTTTAGTTTTGTCTCTTTTGCCCTCTCTCTCTCTCTCTCTCTCTCATACTGCTCTTTCTCTTTCATTCTCTCTCTCTCTCATACTGCTCTTTCATTTTCTCTCTCTCTCTCTCTCTCTCTCTTTTTCTGCTATTTATTTTCAGTGGAACTCTAAGACAAATCACAGAGCAGTTACAATTTTTAAATACATTTATTTATAATTATTTTTAGCTTTGTGTCTAGAAATGAGAGCACAATATCATTTTCAATATTTCATTCTTAATTTAAAATGTTTATTTTTAGGACAAGGGGGGGAGGGGGATAAAAACTCCTATTTTGCCCAGCGAAGCAATACCTAGTTACCCCTCAGACTATTCCCATCCCCTAGATCTCTGGCAGCAGTTCTAAATTTTATATATCTCAAAACTGCAATAATGACCAATTTAAGAAATATATTAGATTCCATTGGATGTTCAATTAAAATTTGAAATTTATATTCAAAAGAAAAATCAAAGAAATATCAACAATTGGATTTTAAAATTTATATAATTTATTTTAAAGTTGAAGTAGTGCACTACCGAGGCAACTTATAAAGCAGAATCTTTACAAATCATACGCTTATTTGAATTAGGACAATGCCGAGGCAACTCGCTGTGAAGGTAAGCCTTCATAGAAGACTATTTGATTTTAGTAAGTTTTAGATGTAAATTCGTGTGTTCTGAGGTCGATTTTCTGTTTGCTAGACAAAAACCCGAGTTTTCTGGAGAAAAAACTATGCTACCCTCGACTGAGATCTACTAACTCAGCCACATTGTGAAAAATGCCCATAATTCCTTCCGGGGCTACGAGAGCATTTTAAATGAACGCTTGAGAGTTTAAAGAATAGTTGTTTTTAAAATTAAATATATTTTTTTACTTTGAAGATTAAACAATTTAGTGCCAGTTCATTCAAGACCCAACAAGTAAGATTATTAATTAATTTCTATAGCTCAATGTAAGAGACCACTGGATGTCACTAGGTGTAAAACAGCTATAAACCCGCGCATGCGTGTTTCGTAATCAACAGAAAAACATGGGGTCTATGGACTTTTTTTTTTTTTTACAAATTTCGAATGTGAAAATTTAAAAAATTAAATACTCATGTAGTAAAAAGAATATCGCTTACCATTACTGTAATTTTATCTGACAGAGTGATAGATATTGAGCTGAAAATAAAACATTCTTATTAAAACTAAACCTATTATATAAATAAAATATTAAATTCAAATTTCCTTAAGGAAAAATCACGACATCCTTTCTGAGACCGGTTAACTCGGCCACGATGTAAGTCCATAAAAACTTAGGACGTTGTCCACAAAAATGTATAAAATAAATGTCAATTTTGTGCTTGGATGTGATGCTATCCACTGCGCTACTGAGGGCCAAGCCGATAGTATAAAAATAATTAAAAAATTTAAAATAAGTCGTGCTAGTTATTAGTTTATTATTACATAGGTATGATATAGATCATGTTATATTTAAGGAATCATCCTTGATCAAAATGTAATGCATTTAAACTTTTGAAAATTCTTCGTGTCTCTAAAGTTTATATGCGGTTAGTGATCCATATCTCTATTCTCAATATTAAAATACTTTCTTGTTATAAAATACCAAATTAATTTTTCCTTTTTGAAAGCTTTTGACCCAATATGAGTGCAAAGAAAGGTGAAGGGAAAGTAAGGGTGGTCTTACCAAGACAGGCTTCAGTTCTGCAAATTGCGGCGTCTGGAGACTACACACCTATCAGATGTTCTGATTGAGGTGTTTAAGGCTTTGAATGGATTGAGCAAGCTCAGTGTTGATGGCATTCTTCCTCTTGCCGAGACTATACACGAGTGGGCATAAATTCAATTTGAGGAAGGTGGTTGTAGGATGGATGTGCCCTCAGACAGCAGGTGGATGATTGTTGGAACAAACTTCCATTTCTGTTGTGGAGTGGCTAGTTTGAATAAATTCTAGGAAGAACTAGGTAAATTATTGAAGGGGATGATGGACAGATGAAGTGGTAGGTTTTTCCTTTTTTGGCTGATGCTTTATAAGCTTGCTCTCTTGCATCATATGCCACTACTATAATAATAAAAGAAGAAAGATGGGCAAAGAAGACACACCATGGCAGACGCTACTGAAGTCCATCAACGTCACATAGATAAAATTGCTTACAACTCTTGGCTCACGAACGGGAGACTCTTCCCCGAGACCGAAGGATTCGTGCTCACTGTCCATGAACGGGTAATGAACACTAGGAACTACAGAAAATACGTTGCTAAGGACAGCGGAATAATATGTGAAACATGTCGACGATGCCACCTGGCCTCAGAAACAATCCAGCACATTACTACCGAATGCAGGGTGATCATCCAGACGGATTAAATACACAAACACGACCAGGTGGCTAGGATAATACATCAAAAGCTAGTACAAAAATACCACCTGATCAAAGAAAGTTTACCTTATTACAAGTACGAACCTCAGGCCTTATGGAGTATACTCACAGACCGTACTGGGAATGTGCCATAATGACAAACGGCGATCCCGTACAACAGACCACACAACCCTCATCGACAAGAAGGAAATGGCTACCTACCTGATCGACATAGTGGTGCCCAACACCACCAACCTCCAGAAAAAAAAAAATAATAATAATTCAAATGATTCGGGAGGAAGAAGCATAATAGTCCATCAGGAAGTTGTGCAACCGGCGAAAGCTAGGAATAGACAACTACTGGTACAAGAAGCTCACTTTCACACACACAAGCAAAACAGTTCACTCGAATGAAAAGTCGCCCAGAGACAATTTTAGAGTTTAACTCATGGAATCACATATTTGAAGGCTAAAGACGAAGATACAAGAAATCCGGCGAAATACAAGCCGATCACCTGTCTACCAACGATGTACAAGATCCTGGCCATCTGCATAACAAAGACGATATCAGACCACTTATAGAGCCAGAACATCATGGCGAATAGCTGAAGGAATTGAAACGGATGAGCAAGGAACAATTAACCTTAATGCCACAGTTATAGAGAAAGCCGAAAAAAAAAGCACCACAACTTGTACACGATCTACATTGATTACCGCAAGGTCTTCGAATTCGTCCCTCATCGCTGGCTAATGGAAACGCTGAAGATCCACGAAGTCAATCCAACAGTGACAACCTTCCTAGAAGCAACCATGACGAAATGGAGTACCATCATCAAGGTGGAAAACATCACAACCAGAACGATCAGAGAGGAATCTTTCAGGAAGATGCCCTGAGCCCAATGTGGGAAACCGGAGGTGGCGCCTGACCCTAACACTACGTGGTTCTGACTAGTACTCAACCCGCTATCCACCATGCTCAACATCAGAAAATATGAATATAACCTTAAGGAGGGTAGGAAAAACCTGTACACTCTTTCCCATCTGATGTACATGGATGACACCAAGCTCTAAGCAGCAACCGAGAAGCAACTCCAGCAAATATTCCGGATCACCAAAGAATTCAGCAACGATATCAGGATGGAATTTAGTCTAGACAATTACAAGACCCACGGATTTCATCAGGGTAAATTAGTCGGCAGAATTTCTTAGCTACAGACTGGTAAAGAGATTGAAGCCATGACAGGGGGAGAGACATACAAACAGCTGGGAATGATGCTGTCTCAGCAATTAGAATACATAGGGATCAAGGCCTGCCTGGCTGAAAAATGCCATCAGAAACTCAGAAGCCTGCTCAAAGCAAAGTTGAACGAAGGGAACTTCGTTAAAGCCATAAATATCAATGCAGTCCCAGTGCTAATTTTTTAAAATTATTTTATTAGAGTCGCCCAGAATTTTCTTCTATATACCCATTTATGTAATGTGTCTGTAAATTGCGTGTGTTCTCTGGTTGATTTGCCTATTTTGCTGGACGGAAAAAAAAAACCACAATTTCTGGGGAAAAACCTTGCTATCTACGCCTGAGACCGACTAACTCCGCCAGAGTCAAAAAAGCCCATTAAAGTTCCTGGCGTCATCGATGAGATTCGAACCCTGGCCTTTTCCACCCGATGCTAACATACTACTTCAGGATCATAGATTGGACTAACACCGAAATGGAGGATATCACGAGAAAGACAAGGACAATGATGACAAAGAGCTACTAACATCACCGAAGCCAGCCGTGGAGAGACTGACAATAGCTCGGAAAGAGAGAAGGGGCTCTACCAGATCATAAGGAAGATAGACAAGCGACATACACACCTCAACCTAAGCGAAGAGTCCCCTTCTGCCCAGATGGGACGAAAGAAGCTAGAAAGATGGGAAAACAGACACTCCATGGTAGACTCTACAATGACCTCCATCAAGACCACCTAGATAAAATGAATTACAATGCATGGCTCACGAGAGGGAAGCTCTTCCCCGAGACTGAAGGATTCATGCTCGCCATTCAAGACCAGATAATCAACACCAGGAACTAAAGAAAGTACATCGCCACGGAGCCTGAGTGAGAGATGATACCTGTCGACGATACCGCCTAGCCTCAGAAACGATCCAACATATCACCGCAGGATGCAGAGTGATCAGCAAGACCAAGTACACTCGTAGACACGACCAGGTAGCCATGATAATACGTCAGAAGCAAGCGAGGAAATACCACTTGATCAAAGAAAGTGTGCCGTATTATAAGCATGCACCCCAGGCCGTACTAAAGAGTGTAACCCACAAACTGTACTGGGATCGCGCCATAATAGCGGCTAATCCACACAACACAACATACTGGACATAACCCTTGTAAGCTACCTATCACACCGACATAGCGGTTCCCCAATACTGGTAACCTGCAGAAAACCCACAAGGAAAAGACCTAAGACGTATACAAACCTAAGAAGTATACAAACCTAAGACAGGAGATCAAAGAGATGTGGCATATCCAACAAGTAACAATCATCATGACAACCACCAAAGTCCCTACATAACAGCCTAGAAGAAATAGATGTTCCAAAGAACACTTACAAGGAACTCCAGAAAGTCGCAATCTTGAGCACCTGTAGGACAGTCAGAGAATTCCCCGACCAACAATAACAACCACCCTGTGCACAGTAGCAGTACACGTCACAGGGGTGAAACACTGCAACAGGCAGAAATAATATAATAAAATAATATGGTTGTCCCTCCCGGTTTGTAACCCATCAATTTATTTATTTAGATTGGAGTTTTCTTAATTTCAGATGGCTAAGGCTATCCGGATATGTCCAAATAGGGAATCATTAGACTACTACATGGTGTGGTAAGGTTTGCTCATATTGATGATTTTCAAACCTGCTTATTTTGCAAAAATAGGTGCACACATTACGTGGTATGTTGCGGTTGAAATGTAATTAAGCAGCTGAATTTTAAAATTTAATTGGAATACGATGGAATCCAGAGATATTCCCATTCGGGAGTATCTCTGGATTCCATCTTAGTATCCTAACCAAGGTATAATGCAATTATTAGTGAAAATATTATCCAAAAACGGATCATTTCCAGTTAAGAGCAGCCAAATTCGGCTAAAATTGCTTGTTTGGTGCAGAATCATCTCAAACTCGTGGAACCTTACCACCTCGAAGAAAATAACGAGACAAAACTACTTGGAAATACTTGAAATCTTTTAAATCTCTGCTCGTTCAGAAATTGGGCAAGAACAACCCTCAGATAATGCTATTAATCCTTGAGAGAAAAAAATAGTTTTTATTAAAAAGTTATATAAATCCTGTTAGAAAGATGATTAAAGCAGGAAGTTGCAACCTTTCAGGTGTACTGTGCTGAGTTTACTCTGATGTAAATTTTGTAGCATAAATTTTCTTTTCATGAAATCTATCTTAAGATTGAAGGCTTTGAGAACGTGGTAATCAATGTCCTAACAAAGGTCTAACAGAACAGGGACTAATAACAGAACCCCTCTTCTCTTAGATGCAAACAGTAGAGGTGTAATTGGCAAAAGATCGCCTATCTAAATTAAAATACTTCCTGATAACTCCCTATTGAACCCTTGGATGGGATAAATTTCAAGTTCTAACACCGAATGAAACAACAATTTGAACTACAATCAAAAAGCACCCTTAAACACCACCTAAAAACTTAATCATATCACACCTGTCAATTATTACTCCATCAACAGATACAGAAACTAGACCGGATTGCGTGCAAAAGAAAAACAAATGTATTTGGTTTTTGGCAGAATTAGTTTTAAGACCAAAACCTATTCAAGTAAGAAATAACATCCCTGGTATGGAATTTGAAGGCGTCCTCCGAAATACCAGAAAATTCTAATCTTCGGTTGACAACAACAAATAGGTAAAAGTCATTGGCATAAGAGGCTAAAGGGGATTAAACACCAAAAAGAAGTACTGATATGACGCTAATGATTTTGACAAGAAACTGTAGTTCACACCAACAATGAGAAGTTTCAACTCGATTAAACTTATTTAGACATTGAAGAAAAAATCAGTTTCTTGAGGATTTTCAGGAAAGAAGATCCAATTGAAAATGTCTAAAGACTTGCTGGTACACATGAAGACAAATAAAGCTAGCAACTTTCAGATAATAGTTATGAATTTCACAAAAAGGCAAAATCTGATTGAATTGGTAAACTATTGATAATCTTCAGAAGAATTTCTTTGTTACTTGCAATGCTAGACAAGTCAGATATTTTTGGTATTACTGGCGAATTTTTTAAATGGAGGGAGGGAGGGAAGGCATGTTGTTATGAAACTACCTCCTTATTTTGCAAAAATAGGTGCACACATTACGTGGTATGTTGCGGTTGAAATGTAATTAAGCAGCTCAATTTTAAAATTTAATTGGAATACGATGGAATCCAGAGATATTCCCATTCGGGAGTATCTCTGGATTCCATCTTAGTATCCTAACCAATGAGTGGCCATGCAACAGAACCTCGTTCTGTTGCGTGGTATAGATATAAATAGTAGACGTAGATTAATTATATAGATGGTAGAGATATTCTAAGAGATATATTGCTTCCTATGTGACTAATTATTCAACCATGTTGTCCTCAATAGTGCTACACTCACTTTAGCATATTATACATTGTTGTTGTTGTTGTTGTAGAGTTTTAGAATCATCAGCAAGGCCATGGTGCGTATTCTGTAGTCGATTTTCTGTACGGAAAACCCGAGTTTACGGGAGAAAAAAACCATGATATCCTCGGCTGAGACTGACTAACTCAGCCACGTTGTGAAAAAGCCCATAAAAATTCCTCATACCACCGGGACTCGAACTCAGGTCACTTCCACACAGTGTAGGAAGGATGGCGTAAGATACTCCAACTGAACACGCGTACCCATCTTAAAATGATTAAATAAATTAAAATATTGCAATTCAATCTCTAATGTTTTAATTGGGCAAAGTGTATGACAATGCAAAAATATACAGTACAGACCTATGGCCTGTTTGGTAGGAAATTCTTCCTTTAAGAGAAATAGCGGAAACCCCTAAGGCAGAATGCGCTGGTCCCACAGGAATTAGTAGTTGTTGGTGACTCAATTGTCAGGGAAACGGGGAACATCCTTTGTAAAAAGGATAGGTGGAACAGGACCAGGGTACTGAACAGGGGCAAAGTTTGATGACGTTGTACAGCGGATATCATCTTTTAAGGGCACAAAAGGTGATATAGTTGTACACGTTGGCACTAATGATATCAAGAGTAGGAGACCGGCGGAATTACTTAAAAAGTACAGGTAACTGTTGAAAAAAACAGCCGTGAATTAGGGTTGAATTTGAAAGTGTCTGCAATTCTACCCAGACCAGATAGGAGGGAGCATATGATGAGAGCCCTGTCGATCAATTCAGCCCTGGAAAGATTGTGCAAGGCTCAGGGGGTAAAATTTTTTTCAGGCTGGTCTGTACTTGTTAACAGGAGAGACTGCTTCTACAGGGATGGGATACACTTAAATAGAAAGGGTGCAAGAATATTTGCTGATGCTATGGACACAGTGTTAGGTGTGTCGGAAAACTGCTAGCTTGGGGGGATACAAGGACCAATAGATTAACAGCAGCCACTGGCAGAGGTGAAAGTGATTCTTGCACTCCTTCTATTGGAATGAGCCGCAGCCTGGAAAACAAGATGCAGCATATTTCAGAGACTGCTGGGGGTCATTGCGGTACAAGTAAACACATGGGTTGTGTTAGGGTAGCTAAGAATAGGAACAGGTTGTTGTTGTTGTTATTTGGTTTTTAGGAGCATTAGCAACTAAGGCCATATTGCTCCGGGATATGCGGTGGTCATTCCCTGAATGACCTTTCCGCATCCTCCGTGTTTGGTGGTGACGGGCTCGAACCCCGGTCTAATCAAGAAGCGTGTGCTACGCACTGCTGCTCCTTCCCACCTGGCTACGGAAGCGCCTAGGAACAGGTGCATGTATGCTTGCGTGTACACCAATGCTAGGAGTTTGGTAAATAAATTTGATGAATTTGAGGTATTGCTCAAAACATCAAAGGCAGATATTGTGGGGATTTCACAGACGTGGTGTCACACAGATATAAGGAATGCAGAACTGGAATTTGGGGAGTACAATGTCTACAGAAAGGATAGACAGGATAGGAAGGGAGGAGGGGTTATGCTATTAGTTAAGAAACACATAAAAACGACATCAACATCGCTGGACAGTGCAGTGTCGAGTCAGTTTGGTGTGTCATAAGCATTGGGAGATCAAAATTGAGAGTAGGAGTGTGCTATAGGCCTAATGACTCTGATGAGTATAATAAGGAACTGTACGGGGAAATAGAGTGGGCCAGTAAATCAGAGAGTCTTATAATGGGAGATTTTAATTTCCCAGATATTGACTGGAATTTGTGGGCTGGTCACTCACACACTAGCCAGGCTTTTGTGGATTTATTGGATGATTTTTTTCTACATCAGCATGTTAGGGAGGCAACTAGAGGGAGTGATACTCTTGATTTGATTATCAGTAGTGATTCTTCATGCATTAAGAATCTGCAGATAAAGAAACCAATAGGTGGCAGTGATCACAGTGTGCTGAAGTGCGATTTACTCAAAGAGGTAACTACCATTAGGGGTAAAGGGAAGAGTTTTTGCTTTCATAAAGGCGATTATGATGGTCTGAGACAGTATTTAAATTCTATACAGTGGGACCAACTGATGATGTTACCAACAGCAAATGCAAAATGGGAAGCATTCAAAGAACTTATCTTGGAAGCTACTAGGCTTTACATACCATCTAAGAAATATTGTTCAAGGTTTAGGCCAAAATGGATGTCAGATGAAATAATGAGACATATGGCAGAAAGGAAAAATGCTTGGGATACATATAAATTAATGGGAGACATGTAAGCCTCTGATAGATATAAGCTGGTCTGTAACCAAGTCACAAAGGAGGTTAGGCAGGCAAAGGCAGATTATGAGAAATCCTTGGCAAAGGATGCAAAGAAAAACAGAAAAGAGTTCTTTACCTATGTAAACTGTAGAAGGAAAGGGATGAATCAGATTGGTCCACTGGATATTGATGGTTCAACAGTTGACGATCCTGCTTAGGTGGCTAACAAACTAAACAAGTATTTTGCATCTTCATTCACACATGAGGAGTTATTCAGGAAGGGGAATGCCAGAGGTGGAGTAAACTATGGCAGTGAGTTAAATGATTTTGTAATAACTGAGAGGAAAGTGGAGGAGAAATTGTTGAGGATAAATATAAAAAAGGCACCCGGGGTGGATGGGATCTCTCCAGTTATATTAAAGGAGGCAGCAAAGGAAGTAAGCAAACTATTAGCCATAATTATGAGAGCTTCCTTGGACTCAGGGGATGTACCCATAGACTTGAGATGTGCAAATGTGACACCAATTCACAAAGGAGGATCAAAGGCTGACACAAGTAAATATAGACCTGTGAGTTTAACTTCTGTTCCAGGAAAATTAATGGAGGCACTGGTTAAAGAAGCACTGCAGGATCATCTAGACAAGGCTTCTGTTATAGCTCGGACAGAGCATGGTTTTGTTGCCTGACCAATTTGATTGGATACTAAGATGCAGTCACAAAAGAACTGGATGCAGGGAATAACTTTGATATTATATACTTGGATCTTAGAAAGGCTTTTGATACTGTTGCACATGGAAGACTGCTACACAAATTGGAGCAGTGTGGCATTGGTGGCAAATTGCTGCTATGGATAAAGGGATGGTTGAGGGGGAGAAGACAGAGAGTGGTAATCAATAGACATTACTCATCGCGGACTAATATATTAGGGGAATTCCTCAGGTTCAGTGTTGGGTCCATTGTTGTTTTCTGTATTTATAAATGATATTGATGATGGTATATCAAGCTTAATGTCCAAGTTTGCAGACGATACAAAGGTTGGCAGGGTTGTTAAGGACACTGCTGACGCTATGCTGCTGCAACAGGATCTGGAAAGGTTGAGCATATGGGCTGAGAGGTGAAAACTGAAGTTTAACATTGACAAATGTAAAGTGCTGCATATGGGAAGCAGTAACCCCAGAGTAACATATTAACTGTAGGGTGCTACACTGACAGTGGCAGAAAATGAAAAGGACCTGGGGGTAATTGTGCAGGCAGATATGAAATTTTCTGAGCAGTGCAGACGGTTTGCAAGATTAGCTCATGGTGTCTTGTCAATACACCATGCACACAGCAATTTTTCTATCAGGGATAAGGAGGTGATTATTCCCTTGTATAAGGCAATGGTCCGGCCACACCTTGAGTACTGTATACAGGTCTGGAGGCCTCATTTCAAGGATGTAGAGCTGCTGGAACGAGTACGGAGAAGGGCAACAAGATTAGTGAATGGAACAAAGGGTTGCTCTTACGAAGAAAGGCTTAAGTTTTGCAAATTACAGTGTCTGGAGACTAGGCACCTGCGAGGTGATCTGATAGAGGTGTATAAAGCCTTGAATGGTTTTAGCATGCTCAATGTCGATGGGATTCTTCCTCTTGCTCAGAATAATCACCTGAGAGGGCATAAATTCAAATTGAGGAAAGGCAGATGTAGGATAGACGTGCGGAAATTTGCCTTTAGCCAGCGGGTAGTTGGTTGGTGGAACAGACTTCCATCCTTTGTTGTGGAAGTTGATGGCCTAAATAAATTTAAGGCTCAGCTGGACAGGTATTTCGAATGAACGCAGGGGTGAAATGGGAGTGTCTTTTTTTTTTTTTTTTTGGCTGGTGCTGCATAAGCTTGCTTTCGTGCATCATATGCCTTTACTAATGTTAATCCTAATGAAGCTCTGCAGCTAGTTCTTTGTCGCTTTCAGGAGTTAATGTTCCAATTTTTTCAATTCTCTCTTGTGTTACAGCAGTTGCTGGGCGTCCTGGGATTTCTTCATCGTGCATTGAGGTTTTTCCACATTTGAATTGTTTATACCGATGTTCAACAACACTGTAACCTGGGCAGTCTGCTTCATAAACAGCGATCATTTCTTCGTAGATTGATTTGGGTGTTTTCCCTACCAACAGAGAAACTGAATAACTTTTATTGAATAACTGAATTTATTCATAGTGACACTACACTTCATTCATCGCTACAAAAACGAATTGTCAGATCGAAACCAAAATTGTGTGGTTGCTATAAAGATTTCAAGGTATCAAACAAAAAATTTCATCTATGTATTACAATTGCATCTGGGTGAATAGAAATCTTTCTGAACCCCTCCCTCCCTGTATATACAGTTCAACACGGTCTAAGTCGCTGATGCACCTAAAACTTAAAACAACAAACAACACTTACAGCACAATGCACAAACAAGTAACCAGCTTTGCAGAATTTTACATCATCCCAGAAAACATAGGTGGATATGAGGGGAGTGGCCAGGAACCGTTCAGACACAGATACAATTCAATATAAAGCTCATACCCTATCATAAACTTTCACATTCAGTTTTGGAACAATAGAACTATTTTTGATTTCTAGTTACTTTCTTTGGAATTTTGTAATGATTTTATTTAATCGATACTGATCCTAGAGTTTTTGGTGCCCCTTTTCCATCGATATTGGTCAAATAATATCTAGCCAAAGGCGCTCTCGCGTTCAGAAACAGCTTGCTGATACTGAAAGCAAAAGGAGGTTGACAAGACTTGTACAAGGAAACAGAAGGGTTACAGTCACTAAAATCACAACCCCCTACAACAGTGATAACCAAAGAAGCATTTCAAAACTCAACTCATACCTTGTCACAGATGAGGTATCGCAGCCGACGACCGAACATAGTTCCACCCTGTCAGCAAAAATCAAGTACAGAGAAGGATTGAACGAATCCCGGTTCGTGTTTCATTCTGATGGGAAGACCAGAATATGGCAAAAACTGCATGAGCCCGTTGGCCCATCCTGTTAAGAGTCAACAATACAGGCTAGTTGTGGCAGTATCATAGTGCGGAGAGTGTTTTTGTAGTGCATATTGGGCCTTTCATTCCAATGATGAAACATTTGGATGCCACAGGTTATCTGGAATTTTTTTTTTCAACCAGGTGTATCCCTTCAAGGCTGAAGTGTATCCATCTGCAAATGAATTCTTTCAACAGGATAATGCCTAATATTACTAGGCCAGAATTTTGCAGAACTAGTTCCAGGAACATTGGAGTGAATTCAGCCTATTGCAAATGGCCTTCCTGTTTACCAGATCTCAATAAATATTTAGCACCTGTGGAATGAGTCTATTCTAGGCTGTTCTGACGATTAAAGAGGACCTATTCACTATCAGGTAGTTGTACCTAATAAAGAAGCCGCTCGGTGTGTGCGCGTATGTACACGAGTTCATCAATTAGGCAGAAATCAAAAGCAGTTATCAACTTTGTTGCAAGTTGGATATATGATGGTGGTGGTAGTAGCACATTTCTTTGAAGATACATTGGTTGTGCAATTAGTTGCAGAGACAGCGGTATTTCTCACAATAATATACACTTCGAAAGCACGTGATTGGACTTTAGAAATGTGAAATTTGTTCAAGAGTTTTAACTACATTTTATTTTGATCAAAGGACGCATTGATTTATGAATAAAATTTCAGAAATCGTTAGAATTATCGATTCAGCTGAATATAAAATGAATATTCATATACTGGGTGACTATAAAAAAAATCAAATTCAATATTTAAAAATTCAGTAAACTTCTGGTTGTTGGGTGTATGACATTTTCAAATCCAATAGCGATTTAAATTCATTTTTTTTAAATTTGATGTTTAAAAAACTGATGTGTATGCACCCTTGTTTGATTCGGAATTCACGTATGGTTTTTAAGTTTAATTTTATTTACTACAACCTTACTACAAACAAAAATAAAACATTCTATAGCGACAATTTTTTTAATCTAATTCTTTGTATATATCTCAACTTTGTCCCCGAAGCCACTGTTCACAACAAAATAGGAATCCCATTTTAGCCTACAAACAGATTCTAGACATTGTTTCATCTGAAGATAATGAGGAAAGCGGTACCATCCCTCCAACCTCAGAGAAAGGGACACTTACGGTGGAGGTGGTGGTCTTGTGTGGGACGGAAAAATGATCAACACCCTACGATGTCCTGTCATCAACTACCTCTTGAGGTTGTTGCAGCCACAGGCGAAAACATTCCCAACCGGACTCTGTTAAGAAGGCTCACTTCAAGTGGACTCTACGCAAGCAAGCCAGTGGTTTGTATCTCATTAACCCCAAACCACCGCAGAGCTCGTCGAAATTGGTGCAACGAACATGTGAATCTGGAGACAACGAGGAATGCGGTACAGTCCCTCGAACAACGAACATGTTGTTGTTGTTGTGTAGGGCGGAATAAGGATCAACGGCCGCACCCCTCTTCATGTTTCTGATAGGGGTTCGTAACTGCGCAGAGGTATCGAGAACAGATCTGCGAACCTTATGTGTGACTTTTTAGGGGTGCAGTTGTCCCAGATTTACTCTTCGTGCACGACAACCGCGCTGCGCATAGAGATCAAGTAGTGGAATATCTTGAACCTGAAGGTATCCAACGACTGCCATGGCCAAGATGCACTCAGACTTAAATCTGATCGAACATGTGTAAGACGCCCTTGGGGGCTGCATTACACGACGACAGCTAACTCCTCGGTCCCTTGTTGAGCTAAAGTCTGCGCTGGTGGAAGAATGGGATTTGTTGCCACAGAATCTTATAGACACCCTTATAGAGCATGGTTCGCAGCTGTCAGATTTGTTTAGCCGTTTGAGATCATACCCTGTACTGAGGTTGTGTGACCATATTTTCGAGCATCTTGCATCGATTTCTGTAATATAACCTTTTTGATAATTCTTATGCAACCCCTATATATGTCCCTTATGCCTATCCGAAATTTCTTGCTGTCTCCTCAGTTCATAGTTATTCTGTGGTACACCACCACCATACCAAATTCTGTCCCTCTTTATCATAAACTGCACGAATTACACTACATTTTCTATGTGTTCTGTTAATTTTGTCGAGCAGTGTATATCTACTCATATATGGTAAATTGATGACGTCCCCATTTCTGTTCCTTATATCATCTGAACTGGATTATATATAAAAAGGCGGGTGCGTTTTAAACTTTCATATTTTGGGACATGAAAATCATCCTATATGGCCACTGACGTCATTAAATGTTTTTAAAATAAAACTTCATTATATCTTTATAAATATGATATTTCATTTTATACTGCTTATACTTATACTGACCACGAAAAAATTTGAATGAGAAATATATGGTCACGTTGCAAGTTTTAGAGACTGGAGGTACCATTAGACCTCTCCTCCAACATTTCCCATATATGGGACAAATGTGGAGTACAGCAACATGTTAAAGACGAAACCAAATATAAAAAAATGATATAAAACGCAGTTAATAATTACAAACAAAATTAGCCATGTTGCTAATACAATAAATATTAAAAGACACCACCACGAAGAATGGTGAAACTCCATCGATTTAGTTCGGTTAAGATTTGAAATAACCTTAAGTTCTTTTTGTTATTTCATTCGGTATTATAATACCTACATTCTATTTGATTTTATATATTCGTTTCTACATTTTATCATATTCATGAAAGATTGGCACTTTTGGGGGATTCTTATAGAATTTGGCAACAGGTATTAACACTGTAATCCGCAATTGAAAAAGTTATTCCAGTTGTAACTGACATCCAACCATCTTAATTTTCTTCTTTGATGATCTCAGTAAATTTTCTATTATACCAAACACAACCCACTCAACTAACCCTTTGGATCTGTGACAAAAAAAGAGATGCCAAGACTCTTGATACCACCCCCAGTTGCTAATGACACTTCTTCAGTTGTTTTAAACGCTGTGCGTCAAGAATTAATTCTCCTCTTTTGCTTTCTTATTCCATTAACGTTTTTCTATCGTCTTATAAATTCGCCAAGATGTAGCCAATTCCTATGAATGGATTGAAACCAATTATCTTCCTATAACTCTTACTTACGTCCAAGATAATGAAGAAATCAATGATCTTGAAACTATTTCCTAACTTTAGTATCCAATTAATCTAGTTTGCATCACAACAAAATTTTTATTAAAAACGAATACAGAATTTAATAAAAACTGTTAAAGAACGTGCTGGGTGTGTGTGTGTGTCCATCGTGCTCCTGTAAACATGCATTCACTCTTATTGCTTGGAGCTGCAAATCTACGAAGAATACATTCATTAATGGCCAATGGAATTCTTGCAATTCCAAGAGACATAAATGTCGTTTATAGACCATATAGTTAGAAGAGCTTTTGTATCTACTGAGGCGATTTGGAATAAACAATACCACATTCATAAATATTTAATCAGGCAAAACCTTATCGACAAAATTAATAGAACAAAATGAGAGATGGTGGACCGTTGAACGACCTGAAGCCGGGTAGTCGCAGGTGGAGGTATCACGTTGGCTTAATGTGTTACGTTTCGGTACTATGGAAGCAGTTGCAAGAGACAGGAACCATTACAAGAAGGGCTGGCCAAGGGCCCCCGAGGGCTACGTCAACCAGAACAGACCGCTGCTATCTGGCTCTAACTGGAAGACCTAAGATGTCGTGTCATCAACTTCCTCTTGAGGTTGTTGTGGCCACAGGTTAAAACATTTCCAACCGGACTGTGTTAAGAAGGCTCACTTCAAGTGGATTCTATGCATGGAAGCCAACGGTTTGTATCTCATTAACTCCAAACCACCGTAGAGCTCGTCGAAACTGATGCCATTAACATGTGACTTGAAGCTCTTACAAATGGGGTATAGGTCTGTTCTCTGATGAGTCTCGTTTTAGCCTAAAAACAGATACTAGAAATTATTTCATCTGGAGACAACGAGGAATGCGGTACCATCCCTCCAACATTAAAGAAAGGGACACTTACGGTGGAGGTGGTGTTCTTGTGTGGGGTGGAATAATGATTAACGGTAGTACCCCTCTTCACATTTTTGATAGGGGTGCCGTAACTGAGCAGAGGTACTGAGAACAGATCTTCAGACCCTATGTGCGACTTTTTTTTTTAGGGGTGCGGTTGGCCTAGGTTTTCTTTTCATACATGACAATGCCACTTCACATAGAGCTCAAGTGGTGGAGGAATATCTTGAAACTGAATATATCCAAAGAATATCGTGGTCAGCACACATAACAGACTTAAATCCGATCGAACATGTGTGGGACGCATCGCATTGCACGCCGACAGCGAACTCCTCGGTCACTTGGTGAATTAAGGTCTGCGCTGGTGGAAAAATGGGATTTGTTGCCACAGAATCTTAGGCACCTTTATATCGAGCATGGTCCACCGCTGTTTAGCCGTTGGAGAGGATCACACGCCTTATTGATGTCACGTGATCATATTTTGGAGCGTCTTGTATCGACTTCTGTAATTCAATCTTCTTGTAATTCTTATACAACCCCTATAAATGTCCTTTATGCCTATCCGAAGTTTCTCGCTCTCTCCTCATTTCATCGTCATTCTATGGTACACCTCCATGCCAAATTACGTCCTACTTCATCTCAAGCTGCACGAGTTATTATTTTTTTTATTTAGAATAAAATTTTTGTCATTTGGGCTTTGTGTCAATACCTGCTACCGATATTTTTGCTTTTCTCCAGATATTTTTGTTTAGTGGATATAAAATAGATTCCAAAATAACTGGGAAAGTTTCAGTAAAATCATTACGAAGTTATGTCAGATAAGTATTTAATAAATTAAAGAATATTATTATTTCATCAAAAATTAAGTTACCTGAGCACATAAACGAACAGAAACATTTTACTGTGTAATCGTTGATATTAATTTAAAATATTCTGATTTAATTAATAATTTAATTCTCAGTATAACACTACTGAAATTCTCGTTTTGCTTTGCATATGATTAGAGTTTAAAATATTTAAATTACTCCAACTCTAAAATAAAATAACATAAAATATTATTTTGCAGTACATACGTAGCGGATAGTCTTGGATCGTATGTACCATCAGGTCCATTAAACTTCTGTTCAAGAACAGATATCACTTTGACCACAAAATATAAACAAATCACTTCGAAGAATCATTCAAAACTACAGTATATATATATAAATATATATATATATATATATATCACAGTCATGAGTATCATAATGTTACTGAAAGATCATTGAGAAACCTGGCCCCCACAAAACACTCGATATACAGACAGTCCTTCTGCTTACATGTCACACCACATGAAAAACAAAAAGTATAATCAGAACGTAACCATGCTTGATGTGGTTGCTACCGTGATTCTGGTTCCATTCTCTTGATATTTAGCCAATCGGGTGAGAGCTTCAGCAGCATCCATTTCTAAGGATCCTCTTCGACTCGTTTCTTGCCTTAAACATGAAAGAGATTATGAAATATTAGTCGAATTGCAAATAGAATTAATACACATTAAAACAACTACCATTTTCCCAAAATATTCTTAAAATTGCTTTTTTTTTTTGTTGCTATGGTTGCCACATACAATAAGGAAAGTATCCCCCTAACACCTTACTCTTTGTAAACCAAACCGATCAGCATTTCGGTCCGGAGCCAGGGCTCTTGTGGGTAGCACAGTTGGAAGAATCGCCGTTCTTCCCACACAGGATGGAAAAGACCTGAGTTCGAGTCCCGTCAATGACGTGAGGAATTTTTAGGGGCCATTTTCACAACGTGGCTTAGTTAATCAGGCGAGGGCAGCATGGTTTTTACTCCCGGAAACTCTGGATTTTTGTCCAGCAAACAGAAAATCGACCACAAAACAACGCAACTTACAGAGACACTATATACGAGCAATAAGGCCTTAATCGCTGATGCTCCTAAATATTAACAACAACAGGAGTCCAGAATGCTAATTGCGTCTTACACTTCCTCGAAACAACTCAATACTCAAATGAACAATCTTCTTCCTCTCAAACAGACAAACCAAACTTAAAACACACATAAAACTTACAAAAGTGATGCCTAGTGACCAACTGCTTTGGTGCTAATCCAGACATTGCACCTATAAGTAGTTACGTCCATATAAGATAACAAAACTCCTTTGTCTTCCGGATTCCAAAAATCACATTGCTTAAATCAACTCACAACTAACGAAACCGTATATTGTTAAAAAAAATCGAGACCCTCAGGTAGTAATGTTTATAGATTACACTGAAACGTTGGTAATCCGAAATTCGATCATCCGATTCATCAATTATCGGATCTAACTAGAACTGGTAGACAGAGCTAGCTACTTGCCCATTGCTTGTATCATTTTATACATTATACTGACAACAGTATCCGTACTCCCCTGACAACTGGGAAAAATTAACCAACTATCGTTTACGCCCTATTCTCGAAAAAAGTAAGTACATCAATGAAATACAGTCAATGGGTAAGCAGTGCGTTTAGCCACTTCCAACGAGGAGAGTGTTACATGACATGTATCGTTCCTTCTGGATAATTTGGATAGGCTTCAAGGATGATCAGAAAACTGGCAGCTGTGTTTTAATGCTGCAAAATGCAAGGTCTTACACTTGGGGAAACAACAACAACCCCAAAATAACTTATACACTTAGCGAGGATGAATTAAAAACAGTAGAGGAAGAAAAAGGATTTTGAAGTAACGATAGGACCGGCGTGAAGTTCTCCGAGAAAAGTGAACGAAGGCGCCATTTTTACTGTTAAAAATGATTCCAGAACTAGGGGCCATAAATTCAAATTACAGCTAAATAGATTTGGACTGGATTATAGTTTGGTTTGGCCAGCGAGTTCTTAATTACTGGAATTAGTTATTTGCGTTGGTAGCTGAGGGTAACAGCCTGTGGAAATTCAAAGGTCAGGTGGTTTGGTACCGATGTGAGGAGGGAAACGCATAGGTGAATAAGCATACACGTTTACTTAGAAATATTCGAGTTGGACTTGATATTTTCTCTATATATACTACTAAGTTTCATAAGTTATATTTATTCGTTTTCTAGATCCATCGGTTATTGAAATGGAGGCATGAATACAGCGAGAATTGATGTGCTGGAGGAGGTTCAGGTCCGAATCGTCATAAAATTTCTTAATTTGCAAGGCAAAGACGCAAATCAAATTCATAGAAAGATGAAAGGTGTACGGGAGGGCTTCAAAAAAGATTTGTATTCACCCAGAAGTACACTGGTGTGCAAAATTTAAAGACCAATCAGGTTTTCACCTGTAGCTTCTCATAGGAGTGGCCTGGATATGGGAAAAGCATGCCAAAGGACCCTCGTGAGGTACAGATATGATGAAGGAAACAACACTGACACAACAACAACGGAAACAAACGGTACAGAGGGACTTTATTCAAAAGTGGCAACATAGCACTGGCTGCCATGATACAGATGCATCACTGCCAAAGATGGAACAAAGGGAAGAGGTGGTCCTCAGTAGGAGATATGGCCACCCCTAATGTCGATGCAGGCTTTGCACCGCCTGTCCATACTTAGAACAATGTTGTTGATAAGTTCTTGCAGTAACATCGTCCATTCCTCTGTTAGAGCCATCTTCAGCTGATGAACATTTTCTGGTGGGTGTGGACGTGCCGCTAAGCGTCTCCTTAGAGCATTCCATACGTGTTAGATGGGATTTAGATCAATGGAACGGGCAGGCCAATCCATACGAACAATGTCCTCACTTTCCAAAGCATATCACAGCTACAGTGCGATGGGGTATGGCGTTATCATCCATAAACACGAACTCGGGGCCAATGGCACCCCGGAACAGACCCACATGGGGAAGGATTACCTCAGTACAGTAGCTGTTCATTCCCTGTGTTGCAACGATGTTTAGAGTGTTCCCATAAAATACGGATTCTACTTTGGATTATCAATTCCCTGGACTGTGACGACCATTTCAGTGGATGCAGCATCGCTTTCTCTACCTGCAGGTAAAATTTTATCTTTTATTTGATGTGGGAAGGCCATTTTACAAGCAAGTGAAATATATCGTCGTATCTTCCCTATGGAAACCCACGTGGTCGCCGTAGAGATAGTGTCACTGAGGCAGTGAAACCTGTAAACTGTGAAACTGACTGGGAACGGAGTTCTCCCAGGAAACTTTTAAACTGGTCACCTCACATACAACGTCTTTATTTTAGATCCTAGCAGTTTATTTTACCTTTTACCATGTTTATCGCCAGTCTCCTTTGTTCGTCACCATATTGTTTCACTTAGCGAACCTACGTTTTTCGAGTTGGCATTAAGAAGCTTCCTGCTAATTGGCTATAAATTCTAGCTGTTTTGAACAACTTCAAAAAATAATAATAATAATAATAAATAAATGAGTAATAATTATAATACATGGATAAATAATAATAGGTGAATAATAATAAATAATTGATAATAAATAAAATAGTAATAATAAACAAAAATAAAATTAAAGAAAATATGTCAAAAATCGAATCTCAAACGGGAAACAGTACTCCCGTAGTTGTGCTATTGCGCCCTTCATGCAGAGCACAGCACACCTCAAGCAACCAGGAACTACTTGAAAACACCTGCCCAAACTCAGCTCTGATTAAACAGCTCAACAAACAACCAGCTAAGTTAGGCACTGATGTTTCCTCGCAACGGGATCCAAATAATAGCAATATTATTATTGATGAGGAGGTCGCGGGTGTGGACACACCAATATGAATAACCCCACCCCTCCAGCTGAGCGAAAACGGCTAAAACCCAAAAAAAAGGTCAAGAAATCCACTAAAACCTGTTCTCCTTCAGCTACTCTCTGGGAGAACCTAGAAGAAGAACTGAACTCCATGCAGTCCTCACTAGATAAGGATTGCTCTCACTTGGAGAAAATTATGATCCTCAGGTCCATGATGGAATGCTGCCTTCGCTTTGAAGGAAGTAGAGTAACCAAGCCAGCTGCCCAAAAAGTTACAGGCTGCTGGGGTACCCTCGAGAAAATGTTACATGACCTAATACTACAGAATGAACAACTAATTGCAATCAATGAACAACTGAGGGAAACAAATTATACTTTGACAAAGGCCCTCAGCAGTCCAGCTTGGACCAGCCATAGCACTCAGAACTCTTTCCTCCCAGATCTGACAGCACAATCAAACCGCCAGACACGACCAGCACTTCTCCCTACACCTATCCCAGAATCAACCTATGCTGCTATGGTACAGCGGCCAAAAATTAATGCCCATCCTCCCAATCACACTGACTGCCACCTTATGGACAGTGAACCGAATATCACAGTTAATGATTATCACCAGACCAAGAACCGGGAACCAAGTGAAATGCCACAGCGCCCCCGGTCCTATTCAGATGCGCAGAGGATCCAACCAATGGCAGATAAGCTATTTGCCCCTCCCAACACCAGACAGAATAGAGAACAAAACCTAGTCATCCTTCGTGCGACCCAAGAGGGTTGCTTTACTTCAAGCGAGGCTGTCAAGGAGGTTGTTACTACCAACTTGAAACCTCAAATGAAAACCATAAAAATTAAAAGCCTCAGAAAAATCCGTAATTCTGGAATCATCATTGAGACTGCTTCCAAAAAAGATGCAGAAAACATTATTCAAATCCCACAGATAAATGAACTGGATCTTAGCGCTGAGATACCCAAACCAAAAGGCCCATCAATTGTAATCTTCGATGTCGAAAAAGGAATTTCCAAAGATGACCTCCTTGAGGAAATATATGACAGGAACCTTGCTGATCATATCACTAGACATGAAATTCAAAGTGAACTTAAAGTCAAGTACTCCACCAAATCCAGATCGGGTACTTGTTGCAACTGGGTAGTCGAACTCTCCCCGAAGATATGGCAAATATTATTCCAACAACAACGAACATTTATTGGCTGGAGCTCTTGCCGGTTCAAGGAGCACATACCTACCATCAAGTGCTTTAAATGTCTCCGATTTGGACACACATCCCATGCCTGTGCCCGACAAGACTTCACCTGTGGCCACTGTGCTGAACGCGGACACACCTACAACAATTGTCCAAACAAACATCGAGCCCCTAACTGCGCCAACTGCAAAGCAGCAAAAATGGATCCCAATCACTCCGTCCGGGATGTCAAATGTCCAATCTATTTAAGGGTATTGAGAACCATCCATAACAAAACCGACTATGGCTGTACACCATAATCGCCATTCCACCAACGTCCTCAAAATTCTCCAACTGAATGCCCAAAGAGCTAGAAATGTGGTCGAACAAATTAGAATGAAAATGGATGAAGAAGAAATTGATATCCTTTGCGTTCAAGAGCCCTACACCCACAAGGGACGGGTACAGGGCTACCCTCGCGCTTATAGGATCATTGAGACAACCACAGATACTCCATGGGCAGCCATCATTATTAGGAATACAACAATTACAGTCACAAAGATCGACTCCTTATGCACCCCCTTTGGTGTCTGTGCACACATTATCTGCCAACAAGGCTCTCTGCACGTAGTCTCGTTGTACTGCCGACCACGAACTGATATCGCAACATATATTGAATATCTCCAGTCAGTCATAACCCTCTTACCTTCCAGCAAAATCCTAGTAACGATGGATGCCAATTGTAGATCTCGCTTGTGGCATAGCCGTGTGGATGGCCACATAGTTTCCCAGAATGGACAGCAATTAGAAGATTTCCTTTCATCTTCCCCATTTGAAGTCCTTAACAAACCACATCACCTTTCTACCTTCAGCAATACCCTGTGGGAAAGCAACATTGACGTTACGCTCGCCACACGGTCCATAGCACAAAAGTTCTCATCATGGATGGTTCATGAGGCCTGGACCACCTCAGACCACAGGGCCATCTCCTTCCATCTATCTAGACAACTTGATAGTACTCCTCCCACCTACCACGATATCATCAGATACTCCACCAAAACAGCTGACTGGAATGCCTTCAAGGACAATATAAAATCAAAGCTACAAATGGATACATCCCAACTAAACCATCTTGATCCACAGGAGCACCTCTCCCTCCTAACAAGCACACTCCAACAAGCATGTGAGAGAACTATGAAAAAACGTCAGAAGCACCTAAAGGCTGTCCCTTGGTGGTGCAGGGAACTAGAAAACCTAAGGCGGCAAGTCCACACTGCCCGAAAAGCCTTCCAGAGAGCGAGGCACTCCTGGCCTCCTGCTGAGGTCCAGGCTCTACGGGAAGCATATAGAAGATATCGTAACGACTACACAAGCCTCATTTGGCAGAAAAAGAAAGTGTCTTGGCAGAACCTTGTGACAACCACTGGTAACGCAGATCCTTGGGGGGTCGTTTATCGCATTGTTATGAACAAGCTGCCCAGGGGAGAGATGTTAAATGCAACCCTGACTCCTGATGGCAATCCAACACACACATGGGCTGAATCCATGAATAATATTCTGAATGCCCTACTTCAGACAGATGAGAGTCCCCTCAATGATGAACAAAAGCAAATTAAACAAGACAACCAGGCCTTCTCCAACAATAAAATAGAACCTCCTTTCACCTCTGAGGAAATGAACAAAGCACTTGACAGAACAAAAATGAATAAATGCCCTGGTCATGATAATATTCAGGTTGAGGTCATCAAGAAAGCAGCAACACATCTCCCAAACCACCTATTAGCACTATTCAACAAATGCCTTGCGAAAGGAATTTTCCCTGATTCTTGGAAACAGGCAGTGCTTCGACTCATCCTAAAAGGTCCAGATAAAGATCCTACTCTACCCAAATCTTACCGCCCCATTGCTCTTCTCCCGGTCTTGGGAAAGGTAATGGAGCGGCTGCTTCAATCCAGATTATCCACCTACTACCAGACAGCCAACTTAGACTCTCCAAAGCAGTATGGCTTTAAGCCAGGATGCTCCACTGAAGATGCTATGAACAATCTGCTCAACACAGCAAACTCAACCACAGAAAAATATCTACTGGCTATTTCCATTGACTCTGCTGGTGCCTTCGATTCCATCTGGTGGCCCAGCATTGTCAGGAGATTACGTCAAATCAATATTCCACTCAACCTCTACCGCTGTCTCCAGAACTACCTCTTCAACCGCTCAGTCACTGTTCAAACAAATTTTCAGAAAACCTCCCGACCAGTTGTTAGAGGGTGTCCACAGGGCTCGGTTCTTGGGCCCTACTTCTGGAACTTGATACTAGATGAATTTCTTCTTATGGATTTGGGTCCTGTGGACTGCATGGCCTATGCAGATGACCTCATCCTCCTTATCAAAGCTGATTCTAGAACTCAGCTTGAGCAAATTGCCTCCCCTGCCTTAACGATCCTCCAAAATTGGGCAAACAACCACAAGTTAGTCATCTCTGGGGAAAAAACGAAGACAATCCTCCTCAAAGGATCCTTGGACATAAGAAGACCACCCCAAATTAAAATCTCTGGGCAGACATTGCAACTCAAAACAGAACTAAAATATCTAGGAGTAACCTTTGACTCCCGATTAACATTCTTACCTCATCTTAATTACCTCTCCAATAAAATACGTCGTTATACTGCCATGATCGTAAGAATTAGCAGAGCAGACTGGGGTTTGAAGAGGAGGACTCTCATGCTACTTTATAAAACCATCTTCTTACCAGCTGTGTGCTATGGTGCAGCCATATGGTTCCCTCGTGCCATCATTGCACGTAATAAAGCAAAGCTACATACAATTCAACGCAATATCCTACTCACTGTGACTAGAGCATGCCGCACAGTCAGTAATCCTGCCCTGCAGGTCTTAGCAGGCACTCTTCCTCTGGACCTGGAGGTTATTCGTCGCGGCCTTGCATACCGCATAAAGAGAGGAATTGCCA
This sequence comes from Mastigoproctus giganteus, assembly GCF_048544385.1. Classification (NCBI taxonomy): domain Eukaryota; kingdom Metazoa; phylum Arthropoda; class Arachnida; order Uropygi; family Thelyphonidae; genus Mastigoproctus; species Mastigoproctus giganteus. Next base: position 18,883,622 of record NC_143587.1, read on the forward strand.
CCACCATTCTGGATATAACACTCGATCTAGCTAATGATCCAAAAAACGAAATGAAACAGATTTACTCTAAGCTCTTCCAGCATTGGCAAAGATCTTGGGAGCAAACAACCAAAGGTGAAACAACTAAAAGATTTCTTCCACAAGTTATGATAACTGCACCAAAACCTCCTCCGTGGTACTCACCAGGCCTTCACGTCTCGTTCTTCCTCACTGGTCATGGATCGTTTCGGGCCAAGCTGCATGCCCTGGGTCTCACAGATTCTCCTCTCTGCACATGCGGTGACAATGAAGACTGGATTCACCTCATGTATAATTGCCCTCCTTATGATTTACCCAGAAGTCTCCTAATTACCAAAACTGGAAATATACCCAGTGGGCAGGAACACCTCTACATAATTGACGAAACCAACTACAAAGCCTTCACTACTTTTGCCCAGACTGTATTTGAAATGCGTCAAATTCACCTACAGCAAACTGTTCAACGCACCCCCATCTTATAATGAACCCAAAACTCAATTCACAGAACATATCCTGAATGGAATCAAAGAAAACACAAACAGAATATTGATCTTTGTCATGACCTAACAGGAATCTCTCGACGTTCACAAAGGAAGCTATCTGACAAACCCACGAACCCAAAAAGGACTTTTCTACAATAGCCACAAGAACTCCAAGCAATCCTTGAGTTTCATGAATCCATGTGCCTCCTCTCATCCCCTAAGAGAAGATTATCCAAGTCCCAGTGTGGGACACTGCTCATTGCCTACAAGTCACCCTTGGATGAAGAAGATTAAATTGTTGACCCTGGGCCCCTTGCCCATTGTGGGACCCACTCACTTGCTGGCACCTCTTCTCTTCAAGGTGTATGACAATATCTGATTTTCCTACTTGTGCAGGAACTCATATAAATACTCCTCTGGGAGTGGGACTGGCATTTGACTTTCAAATGCAGGATCATGCTATTAGGCAATCTGACTTTGTGGGTCACTTGACCTCACAACCTTTTCTCTTCTTCCTGAGGTAGGGTGGGCTCCCCCAGGGGGGGGGAGCCCGCCCTACCTCACCCTCTCTCTTCTGCTTACCTTCTTTCTTCTCCTCAATCTCTCACCCCTTCTCCTATTTCAAAAAAAAAAAAAAAAAAAAAAATTTATTTTTATTTATTTATTTATTATTTTTTTTTTATTTTTATTTTTATTTATTTTATTTATTTATTTATTATTTTTATTATTATTATTTTTTTTTATTATTTTTTTTATTATTATTATTTTTATTTTTTTTATATTATTTATTATTTATTATTTTTATTTTATTTTATTATTATTCTTTTTTATTTTATTTTATTATTATTTTTTTTTTTTCTCGGCCCTCCCTGGGAAGCTCAGGCTAACCCCAGGGTCGGCCAGCCAGAGTTCTCTTTCCACATACCTGGTCCGGCTCCCAGTGCCAGTGACGGTAACTAGCAGTCTGTGGTGTTCCACAGACCCTAGGCTAAGCGGCCAGATGAACAACATAACCCGCACTAAGCAAACATGAACATACACTAACATATGATATCTGGCCTTGACAGTACTGTACTGTCTTACTTCACAAGAGATTCAAATGCGGAGTTGTGCGAAAGCACCGGTGCCGCTTGTCAAAAAACACTATGTCACTATGTCACTAGTACAGTAGCGTGCACCGGTTACAGTACCGCCTTTCAGTATCTGGAGTTGTGTACGTCCATCCAAGATAACACCTCCCCAGACGAGAACACTTCGACCGCCATATCGATCCCTTTCAGTGATGTTTGCGGAGTGATACCGTGTGCCAAACTCTCCCCAGATTAGCTGACGTCCAGAATCGCTGCTGAGACTGAATCTACTCTCATCAGTAAAGAGTACCTTAAGTAAAGATTTTGTGGTTGTAACCTTTAGAAATAGTATTGGTCCTTAAGTTTTGCACATCAGTGTAGTTGTGATAGAAAGATGATTTTTTTTTTTTTTTTGATCCCTTTGAATCTCGATATCAACCACACAAATTTTGGTTTCGATCACACAATTCATTTTTTTTCTTTGCAGCGTTGAATGAAGTGAGGTATCACAATTGATGAAGTGGAATAGAGATCAGTGATTTGGTTCCTCTTTCTGCAAGCGAAACGCCCAAAACGATCCACAAAGAAATGATCGCTATAATATTTTATGGAAAAGACTGCTCAGGTTTTAGTGTTGTTGCACATTGGTATAAACAATTCAAATGTGGAAGAAATCCCAGGATGCTCAGAAACTACTGTAACAAAAGAGTGTTGCAAAAATTGAAGCATTAATCCTGGAAGGTCGCCGTATTAGAATCAAAGAACTAGCTGCAGAGTTCCAAACTAGTATAGGGTCTGTGGAGATCTTTATCTATCAACAGTTGCATATGACTAAAGTGTCTGCTATATGGGTTCCCAGATTTCCGATCTTTACCAGAAGGCGGAAAGAGCACAATGTGCACATGAAATATTGTCGATGTACCAGGAAAAGGTGAAATATTGCCTCATCCTGCTTCTCCTGACCTTGCACCCTCAGATTTCTTCCTCTCTCCTGCCCTGAAGTCCTTTCTTCGTGAAAAACGCTTTGTTGCTGCTGATGAGGTGATTTTTCTGCCGAGTCGTGATTTGAAGGATAGTCAGAGGACTTCTACAACACTGGCCCACGCAAGTGTTGTGAGAGTTGGAAAAATGTTTGTCTGGTGACCAAGTTGAAAAAGTGTAATACAAATCTTTAGTGAACCCTCCTCGTATAAATGGAGGACTGTCCATCATATGAGACTGAAAAATTGGACTGAAAAACAACCAAAGACAAGAAAGACCCATCTCGGCCACACACTTCCATTGTGGCTAAAATGGAACAGCTAGTCGTTGAAGGCACCAATTTGACTATAAATTTTGCAGCAGATAAAGCCATGGATCTGTTTAGACCATAATGCATGAGTTCCTGAACAAGTTTAAGTTGTTAGCCCGATGTGTTTCGAAATTGTAGACACCTCCTCAAAAGCTCCAGCGAAAGAGTGTTCCGCACAATTGTTGGAGCTTTGTAGAGAAATATTATTGCTTTCTTTTTCACCAAATTTTGACGATGGATGAATGTTTAGTACATTACTGTGACCCAGAAATACAACAGATGAGCAAAAAATGGCAACATACATCTTCACCAAGCAGGGCCAAATCTGAGGATATGCAGACCCTAGGCAAAAGTATTTTTGCGGCCCCTGTAAAAATGTTTATCATGAAATGGCATTAATGTTTTTGGATGAATAATAATAATGATAAATGGATAGGATTAGTCATCTTGTCAATAATTCTTGCTTGAAACTGCTTTTTAAATTACTGATATTATACAATTCTGCTCTAAGATGAGGTGACTATTTGTTCAATACCATACAATTGAATACTTGTTATTTGATACAAATGAATATAGAATTTCACAAAACAAAAATCAACTTGCAGAATATCAAACACAGAAAGGTGCTAAGAAGGATATACAGGATTAGAAGGATTAGAGGGATGTATTAGTTACTTATAGATTCAGTTATATTGCAAAATAAGCTGTTTATTCAATGATTTGAAACAACTAATACTCTACAAAACAAAATTAAAATTAAGACGCAAATAAAATATACCATCTATGTAAAACAGAAGTTCCCAACCCGTGGAGGCCGAACCCATTGGGGGCCGCGGACGAAGTTTGAGGGGTCGTGAGGAAGTGAGAAATAAGGCCTAAACATAATGTTTTATCATATCGCTTGACATTGTAGTTTCTAAAATGTCGACAATGCAATTGGTAACACTCCTTCGAGAATCCATTGTAGCTCCTACAATGTCAAGCGTTATAATTTTGGCTGTGTCCATTGCCATTTACGGGGCTCCCTCGAAGTACGGGTTCTAGGTATATGCCTAGGCCAAAGATAGGCTCTGTCACCAAGCCCAAAAAAGTTAAGGTTCTCAGGAACCTTGACGATTTTCTAGAAGTCTAACGATATCCTTACAGACCACCTCCCAAAAGGCTGTGGAGCACTACTGATCTACTATAATTTATATAAAAAAAAACTTATTGACAAGGATAGATGTCCTTAACAAGTTACAGTGTTCTAAAAGTTGTGGATGAGTTATAAAACTGTATTATATTATTATTAATTTGGCTGGAGCAGCCAAAGCTTGGCTTCCTTGCACTCTATGGCTATTACTAATACCAATAATTTCGAAACGCTTACCTTATAGATTCATTTGTTGCTATTTTCCTCTTCTTTCGAATGGGATCATTCGCTATGTCTTCCTCTTCACAATCTTTGGAAAGGGATAATGAATACTTCACAGTTAACAGGAATGAAATCCAAGAAAAAATGAAATAAAAATTGTCAGATTAATGAACTTAATAACATTTTTCATTTGAAATTTTAGGGAAGGGATTATTCTTTATCGGTCGATCGTATCAAAGCCAGAGGAAATTGAAAACTATTGAGATGGTTATAGAATTGTTAACTCTTAAAACAAATAGTTGTGTTAATTATCAAACAACGCAGAGCATGTCTGACCTTGTTAACGAAGTCTCACGCTGGAAAAAGAATGTAAATCGAGACGTCATATGCCTTCGCAGCATGGCAACATGTTTCAGAGTTTGTTGGATCTGCAGGAGGTCTCGTATCCGGGCAAACTGTCTCTAGAAGGCATCGCGAGAAGAGTCTTGACGCACGACAAGCTGTCTCATATTTCTATAACTATATTACCCTCAAAAAGTATGCGGACATACCGGTTTCGCATTCTCAATGCGATTATAGCTTTCTAGCTATGGCTAAATGATTCATCTGGTTCAAATTGGGACTGTGCATTGTCATTCCAACTTTTGTAAATTCGTATAAAAGAACCATTCTTGCATAGCACGGGCAGTATGGCACGGGACATTATCGTGTTGAAACAATCATGATCTGTTTACTTTTTTTTGTTTGTTTCTTAGTTTTTCAACGCTAGTGTATTTCTAACTGCACTTCTGGAAGATCTGAAATAAAGAAACAAAAAGAAAAAAACTATCGTATTAAGGCCACCCCAGAACCAACTCCTCTGACCATGAGTATTATGTTCATAAATTGCGTGTGTTTTCTGGTCCATTTGCTTGTTTTATTGGACGAAAAATCCTAGTTTCCGGTGGGAGAGTGGAGGTGACACAGCCAGTGAGGATCCTTTTAGTGTCCAACTTCAAACCACAGAACCAACTATTCTTCTTCCTCCTTTATTCCTTCATACGTATTTCCTGAAAATTACAATCTACAGAAATTCAAGTCTAATGTCAACAAGTATCTTCCTTCATCTTTTCAACCTTCAACCCAAGCACGGTACTGAGTACCATAGATTCTAATACCTCTCATGCTTGGAGTTTTCATAAAAAAATCCAAATGTAGTGCTACTTGTATCAGGGCGTCCAATGCATACCATTATAAGCCACCACCAACCAGCCTGCATTATTGACTTCTGGTAGGACGGGTCTATGGACTCATGCTGCTTTTGCTATGTTCTGGTGCTCTCATCAGCTTGAAACAGCAGAACCTGGCATTTGTCATACCAGAAAACACCTTTTGAATCCTATACTATCCAGTGTTGGTGTTTCTGAGCCCACTGTAGATTTTTTTTCTCAAGTTTTTTTGATGACAAAATTGAAATCCGGTTCGGTTGTCGGCTGCGAGATATCCTTATCAGTCCATTATCAGCAATGAAACATAATCATGGATTTTACACTGAGGAATTTTTGGATTGACGGAAAATGTCTCAGGAAATCTAGGCCCAGAACTGAAAAGGCCCGAATCAAAAGGGAGAGGCTCAATCCAAGCAAGAACAACTCCTTCTTGATGTCTTTTGCTCCACCTCTCTTGCACCGGGAAGGTTCTGAAATTTAAAATTAGGGGAATTTACAACAACTCAAAGTGCTATGTTTTAAGAATTAAGGGAAATTACCTAGGGGAACTCTCCTTACCCCATCAGGTGATTACAATCGCCGAGAATCTCGATATGGGGGGGTCGAAATTTTGCCTTCTCAAATATCGGTACTTTTTACATACATATTTAAACATTCAATATAACATGGCTATCGGAGGATAACTTTAATACCCACGTTATATCGAATTTAACGAGTTTTTTATTATTGTTTTTTAAATTTCGCACCGAGTTTCATTTGTATTGCACTACAAATAAAGAACCGATGTTTGTATTAAAAAAGATTTTTTTTTTTTTTTTAAATTTCAGCTGCCGCGGTATAGCATTATTGTAAACAGCACTTCTTATTTTATTATTATTATTATTATTATTATTATTATTATTATTATTATTATTAATAGGCTTATGCTGCACCAGCTAAAATAAATTTCCGAGTTACCCTGAGAGAGAGAGGGAGAAGTAGAAGGGAATCATCACGAAAGAGAAGAATGATGATATCCAGCTCAGGACCCTGGGTGTGTTCTCTTCTGCCAAACCCATACTCACCAGATGTGAGCCCCTGGGGATCTCAATAGATAACTGTTTTTTAGATCTGTGCAATACTGGGTTATCTTGTTGTGTGATAAAGTCCCTATCCATTATGGTCCATGAGCTTTGCTATATCAGTTTGAATTGTTATTTGTCTAAGTAGTTCTGTATATGGTAATTTTTTATCAGCGTAAACATAGAAAGACTGATAAAAGGGATAAGTTGAACTTTTCTGAGAACAAGACCAAGAGAATTCGCCTATTTTGAGGTCCTCGTGGGCAGCACAGTTGGTAGAATCGCTGTCCTTCCCACACCGGGTAGAAAAGACCTGAGTTGGAGTCCTGTCGATGATGTGAGGAATTTTTCTGGGCCTTTTTCACAATGTGGCCGAGTTAGTCGGTCTCATGCGAGGCTATCGTGGTTTTCTCCTGGAAACTTGGGTTTTTTGTCCAAGTAGAAAATCGACTACAGAACATACGCAATTTACAAACAATAGACACAGAGTAACGTGGTCTTAGTAGCTAATGCTCCTAAAAACCTCTACTACAACGTAAAAGCCTATTTCGGTTATAGTGTTAGAGTGTAGGAGCATGTATAAAAAAGAACAAATAATAAATAAATAAATATATTTATGCGATTCTTATGGATATACGTGAATTCGTTGTACGACTTAAGTGTCCTTTGGTGTACCATCCCTTAGTCAGGAGCGTCGAGAACTGCCAAGGGCCCTGGAGAAAATGCCTTACTGGACCAGAGGGCTTTTCCCTGTAGGGGACTCGGACATCAATTTCAACCTCTACGCAATCTCCAGGGAAGCTTCCACCTACTCTTAAACCAGCTAAAGTACTAGCCTACTATTAACTTCTTTCAATAAAAACTATAGCTCAGGTTGCAAACCGAAAGTCTGAAGATGCGCCATTACCAAGGTGGCATCCATTAATGATCTTTACTTTTGGGCTCTGGAACACCCCCCCCCCATCCCTCCATACGTATTTTCTAAAAAATGCAACTTACAGAAGTGAAAAGAAAGTGTGAACAAAGTTCTCTTCTGTCCCAATCTTTAATACTTCCGTGGTACTTTTTTAATAGGATCTCCTAAAAAAAGTACAATGTCAATTAAGAAAGGAAAGTGTACTAACCGAATTTTCTTAGCTACAAATTGTCGTTCTCCAAACTGTGTCGTACACCGAACTGTCACGTACAGCGAATTGTCATGCATAGAACTGTCGTACAACCAATTATCTTGCAAGGAATTGATGAGATTCCGATTTTTATGGTTTCTGTACATACCTGTTGTTGTAGAGTTGTTGTTCCGTGTATACTGTCTGTAAATTGCGTACATTCTGTGGTCGAATTTCTGTTTGCTGGACAAAAAACCCGAATCTCCGGGAGAAAAAAACCTTGCTACCCTCGCCTGAAACCGACTAACTCAGCCGCATTTTGAAAAAGGCCAGTAAAAATTCCTCCCTTCATTGACAGGACTCGAACTCTGGTCTTTTTCACCCGATGTGGGGAGGACAGCGATTCTACCAACTGTGCTACCCACGAGGGCGTACATACCGGACCCTGACGTACTACAACCAAAGTAGTCTATACCAGGCGTAATCAAAAAGTTCTGAAATTGAACTCATATTTGGTAAAGGTTCTGATGGATCTTTGAAGTAGTATCTTTGGCACTATATATATCGATTCCAACACTTCTTTCTGCAACATCTGGAAACATTCCTGGTAGGCAGTTTATTTATTATTTATTTTATTTGGAATTGCTAATAGTTCTGTATCATTTTCTGAATGATTTCCTCTGTCATTGCACATCTGTAACCTTTCAAGGAAGCTTTGAGCTCGGAATTTCAAGATTACAAAGTCAGTCCAGAACATTTTGATCACTTGGATATCATCATTCTTCTCTTTCTTGGTGATTCCCTTCTAATTTTGACTTCCTCTCTCTCTCTCTCTCTCTGTCTCTCTCAGAGTAACTCGGGAATTCTTTTTTGGCTGGTGCAGCATAAGCCTCAGGCTTCCTTGGACTATATGGCTAATAATAATAATAATAATAATAATAATATAATTAGAGAATATATTATTATTTTTGAAAATTTAAACTCCTTTAATTGTACTGGTTTCCAAATGTTTTTCTATATAAGCAGTTACTGAACAAATGGAATCAATAATATTGATTAACAGAACTAAAATTTATAGAAATTTCATGATATCCATAAATATTAGACCTTGGGCGGTTATATTAGAATTTTTGTTTAGACCAGTAATAAAATCTACTCTTAATCTCCCCCTTAAGACAGAAGACACTTTTTATAAGCGTTTTCTACACAGTGTCTAAATTAATCGGGTTTGACCAAGGGTTACAAGGTTCCTTTCCCATCGGTTTTTCATCCAGCAAAACTACCAAATCGACAACGTAATACACATTACGTATAATTTTTTTGGAGTTATAATTCAACATATACAGTAAACAGTTAAGTTATCTTGTTTTGTTATATTGCGTATGTTTTCTAATCGGTTTGCGGGATAAAATGCCAGAAATTATTGAGAGAAATAATATAGAATCTCTCTAGACCAATAAACTCGAAAAAATCAACCACTGTAGAAAAAACCCATAAAAGTTCTCTATCCCCTCTAGACGGGGATTGGAACCCAGATTCCCCACCCCTATCCAGAAAAACTAAAGGTCGAAAATACTGCCTAATAAAGCTGCTTAAAAATCCGAGGGAGACTCCCTAATGCTTCCTGACTCTAGGATGAACTGCATATTATATAAATGGTTTACATCAGACTGAACTACGTACTTACCCGTGTTTTGTTTACGTTTCCGATGCGTCTTTTCAGATACCCCGCAGTTCACTCGCGCAATTGTTTCAGATTTTTGCAGGGTAGTTAAAAAAATATCACTATTCGATGAGTTAGCCATGTCTGTTTTGTGCTCCGATAATATGGTTCTCCTCTCATCATCCGCACCAAATTTCACGTGATTACAAGCATCACTCAAGTATCTCTGTAACATGGTGGTCTTGTATTTGGCAGGACTGACTATTCTGCTGTTTGCCGATTCGTCACTGTCGGTGCTGAGCGGAGCTGCACTTCTAGACGATTCCAACCAGTTAATGCTAAGAGGATACGCCTCAAGAGGGCGTGGCAGTAAAAGTGGCGTTTCCCTACTTTCCGCTTCAGTCTGGGAATGTACTTCATCTCTCACGTCTTGTAAGACAGGAGGCGTTGTGGAGTTACTCCGGGAAGTCGCTTCCCACTCGTCTTCTTCAGACTTTGGCCTTTTTTCAAGTGGTTCGTCGCTGTCCGAAGTTAGCCTTCTCTTAAGATTTGGTTTTTTTGGGTGCCTGAAGAGATCGCAGTTGAGAGGTCATATTAAATGGGTTTGGGGGTGCGCTGGCGAAATAACTGTGCTCTTCCAATTCACAATGAACACGTACGCTGTCATTTTTGGTCGTGGTCTTTTGGCCTGTAAAGTAAAAATAACACGCATTAAGAGATTTTACTTGATGCGCACAGAAAACAGAGTCCCTATTTACAAGCAATAAAATCCAATGAGAAATGAAATAGAAAGAAAGAGAGAACCAGTTTCTTACCTGTTTCTTGTTTATTATTTTCATCGGTGTCACTGTCCCAGATGCTGTCGTCGGAACTGATACTAAGGGGCTCGGCGTTCCCAGAAACATAACAATTATACAACCTGATTCTGCGACCCCAAGACAATCCCGATTCTCTTACCTACATAAGAAAATGAAGAAATCTGCTGAGTGGGTGCGTTATTTTTCTTAAATTATCTAATAATAGCGAAAGTTGTTTGTTAACGTAGCTTTAATGGGTTCTTAGTGCAACCACGCATGAATCCATCTTAGTGCAACCACGCATGAAATTTTGATATGCAAGGGTTTTATATGCTTCTGACAACAAGGTGGATGCATCTGTTGGCTTTATCTGTACTTGTTTAACGGTGCCCTTTTGTTCAAATTTCGTATTTGAGGTCCGCATTCATTTAGGCGTACATCGGACATCTATAGTTCCATTTTCTTGTCATTCCTCATTTAAATATAGAATTTCAGTGAGATCAGAATATGGTGAGGTTATTGTACAAATTAGAACAGGTCGGGATAATATTTATGATTACTGTCTGTCTACTATCCTTCAACCAAATCCGGAACTACTGATAAATTAGGAGTTGATTGAAGGATGGTATTGCACCTGGGGAACAAAAACCCGAGAGGAGAGTAGTTTATTGATTATTGGGAGAGGAATTAAAGGATTCTCAGGATAGGAAAGACACGAAGTTCCACATTCAGCGTAAGCAGGCGACAAGAAGATTACTTGGAATTCTATGATTTACCAGAATTTTGCAAGTAGAGGGAAGGAGGTCATTATTATTATCCATAAGACGATGGTGCAACCACACTTGGAATGTTGTGTCCGGGTCTGTAGATTGCGTATAAAGGAAGATATAGAATTTCCGAAGAGGGTGCAGAGAGTGGTGAATTACTGAACTAAATATTATCTTTATGAGGAACAGTTCAGATGGTGTCGTCTTCCAGAAATTGGCAACTGGACACCTGTGAGAAGAGGAGGGATTTCGATTAATCCCCTCAGTCAATCCTCTGAGGGGATTAATAAAATGAATGTGGGAAGGATACTCTCGCTGATGAGTGAAACAGGAGCCAGAGGGCACATTTATAAATCTTAGGGAGTAATCGTAGATTAAATACACTGGTGTGCAAAATTTAAGGACCACTTAGGTTTTCACCTTTAGCTTTTCATAGGAGTGGCCCGGATATGAGAAAAGCATACCAAAGGAACCTCGTGAGGTACAGAAATGATGAAGGAAACAACACCGACACAACAACCGAAACAAAACGGTTCAGAGGGACTTTATTCAAAAATGGCAACACAGCACTGGCTGCCATGATACAGATGCATCACTGCCAAAGATGGAACAAAGGGAAGAGGTAGTCTTCAGTAGGAGATATGGCCACCCCTAATGTCAATGCAGGGTTTGCACTGCCTGTCCATCCTTAGAACAATGTTGGTGATAAGTTCTTGCAGCAACATCTTCCATTCCTCTGTCAGCGCCATCTTAGGCTGGTGAACATTTTCCGGTGAGTGTGGACGTGCCGCTAGTCGTCTCCCCAGAGCGTCCCAAAAGTGTTCGATGGGATTTAGATCGTCGGAACGGGCAGGCCAAGCCATACGAACAATGTCCTCACTTTCCAAAAGCATATCAACAGCTGCAGTGCGATGGAGTATGGCGTTATCATCCATAAACACGAACTCGGGGCCAATGGTACCTCGGAACAGACGCACATGGGGAAGAATTAATAAAAAATAGAGAATAGAAAATTAATAGAGAAGTACGATAACCTCTGACAAGCAAGCAACTGTTTCATTGGTATAAAATAGTTTAGCAATTGCTTAGTAGCCTTATGATAATAAATCGCACACCTCAATGGAGGTTTCCGAGAGAAAGTCAATAGACCAAAATTCGTCTCAGTAAAGTATTTCAGACATGCTCAGTCGGATTGGTAATTATTGTCGTCCATAGAAATTTAATTCAGGATTTGACACCTCTGAAAGCCTCACATGGACTCAATGACCTTGGCTCATAATTTTGAGTAGCCAAACCATCCCCCACAAACATGTGAGATCAGTGGAGTTCTTCCTCTTGATGACTAATTTTTGGTACATCAAGGCTACTGCCAAGAGATAGTGTTCCCTTTCACTGGTTTTAAAGGGACGAGAAAGTTTCCCGTGCTCTCTCCAAATGAGAAGATGGGGAGTAAGTTCCAAGACTGAACATCCCAACCCATCTGTGAAGAGAGCATTGGTCCATTGGTTTTAACTCCAGAGAAGGTGTTGTCTGCATTTTGTTTTTGAAAATATACACAAATGTACTAAATAAAATAAAATTAAAACACAAATACAACTGAACCTTCCTCTCGATATCAATGAATTTAATACAATGTGAGCCAAAATCAGAACAAATTGGTCATGCTGATGTTGAACAATTGGCATTAATCATGTTGAACCAATGTTTGTTAATGGTATACGTGCAGATAAGACCTCATAGCAAGAGAGGAAGACTTATACTTACCTATCGGCAACCGTACACCAAAGATAAGAGGGAAAGAATTTCATCGACGAGCATAACGTCCTAAAAGATTGGTAAACTGAGTGTGGGAGGGACACGCTTGCTGTTGAGCGAGATAAGAACCAGAGGGCAGAATTATAAATCAGCATTTACAAACATTAACGCGTGACAGCATAATTATGCAGTATAATATAAAAAATGTTCTTGGGAAGGAGTCTTTGGTCTCCCTTCTGTACGTTGGAACAATCTTGTTGAGCAATATGTCCTGTATTCCATCATCACCATTTTGATCCCAATATTGGCTTACTGGTCTTCCAAAAAGTATGGAACTGTGTGATGATGGCTTGATATTTCAAATGCCTATTGGCTTACTGGTCTTTCAAAAAGTATGGAACTGTGTGATGATGGCTTGATATTTCAAACTATGCTATGCCATTGGGAGGATGCTCTTCGCCTTAATAACGTAATGAAGGAGAAAGCAGCAGATGTTAGTAAGCTATCAGATGGACAAGACTGGAGAGACAACGTAGATAAATAATTTTTGGTCCATCTGATAGCTTACTAACAACTGCCGTTACATTTGTTTTGACACCTTATATTAGAGAGTTAGTTTCTTTCTGCAGTACCAAACATCTCAAAGCACCCTCCACTTTGGTCTCAGTATTCGAAAGAATAAACTTTGCATCTGTGAAATAAAAACAATTTCTTTTTTGAACTTACCGTGTTTTTCAGCCGCCTACGAGCATTAGCAAACCAATTTGACACCTGTATGAGAGTCATCTGAGAACCTAAGGCCAAGGATACTTTCTCAGCTTTCGAAGGGTAGGGGTTGTCTCTGTGTCGAATTAGCCATTGCTTCAAAGGTCGAGCCATATCTTGTAGTACTTGTCTCTTTTGCCGTGCCCTTTCATGCAGGCGGCATCTAAAAAATAAATCCCAACTATTAAAAGTGTTGAACTAGGAATCCAGAAAATAATCTACTTTACAATCTACTATATTATAACATTTTTATTGTAATTTATACACTAATATCTGAGAGATAAAACCATGCTATTATTATTGTAATAAGGCCGGCGACTAAAGCCAAGTGGGCCTTGCCTGAGAACGACTAACTCGGCCACTTAGTGAAAAAGACCTATAAAAATCTCTCGTGTTATTGAGGGAAATCGAATTCAGGTCTTTTCCACCCGGTGATGGGGAGAATGATACGCAGCATGCAGTTGAAACATAAGTTATATCGCTACAACAAAAGAAATTCAAAGCTTTCCTTTTGGAAGTTGTTGTTGGTGGTTTTTAGGAGCATCGGCTACTGAGGACACGTTGCTCTGTGTATACTGTTTGTGTTCTGATGGTGATTTTCTGTTTTTTGGAAGAAAAACCTGAGTTTCCGGGAGTAAAAACCATGTACCCTCGCCTGAGACCGACTAACTCAACTACCTTGTGAAAACGACGGGATTCGAACTTGGATATTTTTCATCCGGTTTGGGGAGTACGGCGACCCTACCAACTGTGCTACCCACGAGGGGGCTGCACGGTGTGCAGCCCCCTGTCACCGTGTGATTTTCATAGTTTTGGCAGGTGGAAATCAATAGTGCTAACAGTAGCCAAAATATACTGAGTGATCACTAAATTATGACCATCTACCTAATATTTCGTAGGTTCTCCTTTTGCCCTCAGCACAGCAGCTATCTGACGTGGCATTGATTCAACAAGATGTCGGAAGCGTTCGGGAGGTATGGCCAACCAAGCTGTGTGTAATGCGGTCAGCAATGGAAGTATGGAGGTGGGTGGTGTATCCAGACACCTGATATGTCTTTCCATAGTGTCCCACAAGTGCTTTATGGGATTGAGATCGGCGGAGTTCGGAGGCCAATCGATATGCTGAAAGTCAGAACTGTGTTCCTCAAACCATTCCTGCACAACAAGTGCCCGATAGCTCGGCGCATTGTCATCTTAGAAGACACCATCGCCATTCGGGAAAAAAGAGTAACATAGCGGAGTCTACACAGTCCGCAAGCAGTTGACGATAGCGGAGACCACTGATACGTTGTTCCACGTGCACCAGGTGTCCAAGTTTCTGCCAGTGAACATGCCCCACACCATACAACCGCCTCCACCGGCCTGCACTTTTGATACCATGAATGATGGATGAAGAACCTCATGTTGTTGACGCCAAATCCGTACACGACCATCCACCGTGTAGCGTAAATAAAGTGACTCACCCGACCAGCCACCTTCTTTCAGTCTTCTAACGTCGTCTGCTGGTATAGCCCATACGTGCGAGCGTGCGATGCATGGTCATGCTAGATATTGTTCCGGGTTGGCCCATATTGTATTGGGTAGTCAACTCTTCAACAGTGCGCCTGTTCGTGTCGTCGGCCCGGGCACTCACCTCTAACATCAACCTTTCGCTGACCTTTGCAGTTTTTCCTTCGGGTCGTTGTTTGACCATTTTGACGCCAGTCGTGGAACACTTTAACAACGGTGGCTCTCGAACTCCTCACCAGTTCAACCGTTTGGGAAATCGAGGCACCAGCTCGTCGAGCACCCACAATCTGTCCTTTATCAAAGTCCGATATCAAAGTCTGCTACGTAGTTCGACTAACTGCGCACTTTCGTACCTCACGTGGTCAATGGGTCACATTCAGTCATAATTCAGTGATCACTCAGTGTATTTTTATTAGCAAGGTATAAAAAATCTGTATATGAATGGGATTCTAAAATCCTAAATAAATAAATAAATCTCGATTTCATATGACTTCCTTCAACCCCCGTATAAAGAAATTTAGGTTACCCTTTTAATTATACTTCACTTGAAATGTGTCTCCAAGAAGAAGAAGAGGAAGATGTGTCTTTTTCTTGAAAAGAAGAAGAAGATGAACTCCCATTTAATATATTCCGCTTCCAACGATTGGAGAAGAAAGTTGTTTCCCAAAGTATGCTGGGTATCATTTTTCACTTGCAAATTGCTATAAATACACACTTTCGTTCAAAGATTTTCATCCTTAACTCAAATTACAGTTTAACACGAGAGGGCTCTATTGTAAACGGACCCTGGTCTTATTAGTGATATCTTCTGCTGTCATCATCGCATAGAAGCACGAAGGAACTGTGTCATGGTATATTGTATTTTCTTTCTTTCCTTTCTGTGTACAACGTGTATGCATGCCAGTACGCTAAGCCTGTAATATCATTTATTGTAAGTCTTGTAAACACGCGTTTGCTTTACCAACGTATTTTTGTATTTTTATAAAAAGAAACTGTATTTCACAGTCTACCTTATTTACAAGCTTATCTCTCAGAAGGGGTTAGTCTAGCCGGTAATTTA
This sequence comes from Mastigoproctus giganteus, assembly GCF_048544385.1. NCBI lineage: Eukaryota > Metazoa > Arthropoda > Arachnida > Uropygi > Thelyphonidae > Mastigoproctus > Mastigoproctus giganteus. The sequence goes on from NC_143587.1 coordinate 18,899,528, forward strand.
ATATATCTGTATTATAACAAACAGCTGGAGGTATTATTTATTTATTTATTTTTAATCGCTGCAGTGGTAAGTTAAGAAGCAATGTATCGAGTTTATCTAAAAATACTTTATTTAATGTACTCGTGAGAGAAAGAGAGAGAGAGGAATAATAAAATACAATAAATATAGACCAAGAATCTGCTTTTAGTTACTGAAAATGCCTGGCAAAACAAGTCGAAAAGATTAACAAAAAAACTCATTAATTATTCGATAAATTCATTTGCAATTTCAAAAATGCATATAGCGACACTAAACGGCTTAATAAAAATATATTTATGTTTTTTTTCAATAGAGGGAGCCACGCGTAAAATGATAAATTACACTTTGCAATGGTCTTTTGCTGGTTGAACGTCTGCCAAAAAGAACAGGGAAAATGTTTTTCTTAAAATTAGGATTTCGAAAGAGATTGCTTTTTTTATTATTATTTAATGTTTTTGTGCATCATAAAAGCTGCTACAAAAGCATCATGAGTATTTTTACTAGAGGCATATGGTGATTTTGACGCACACTAAGCAGTTATTTGTTTTTCTCCTCTGCTGTGAAGTCAACAACCGACATAATGGTGCGTACATCCATTCTATTTGTGGAAGGCTAAGGTCAAAAACTTCATGGAAGTGGTCCCGGATCCCGGGCAATTGTCAAAAAAGAAAAGAATGACTTTCTGCCGAATAAAAAAGCATATATTTAGGTATTTATGCAACATAATTATACTGATACAACGTCCAACCAGAGCCAGACACTGTACCCGGGACAAAACAACACCAATGATTACAAAATTTGTTTTATTTGGACATACCTACTGAAGTATTTATACATGCAACGATACACAGAAACTTAGGATCAAACACAAACGCATTTTTATATACAAATAAAAATAGAACTAAAAAACAACACAGTCCCTGGCTGACCACGGAAATAGCCACAATGTAAACATGCAAATCAGCTGGCCAGATAAATTCTTTTATTTCTCGTTTATCTCTTGCATTGTCCATGCATGACGGGTTCTTCTAGATGGAAAACAGAAGAGATGATTCAGGCAAAGTGAAGCAGTAGCCACGTGGTTGAACTTGAGTAGCAATGTTGCAAGTAGACTGTGGAACCTGTTCTAGAACGCGCAAACTGTTTCTCAAAGACCTGTCCAAGACCGTTTCCAATGTGACCTAAACACAAGATAACTGTCTCGGGATTACGGACAAGATTCTGAAGTGATTGAGGGATGGCTGGAGGCAGAGATAGCATGCCAATAAGCAATCGGTCTGTAAGTGACATTTAAACGGCACTGAAGATTCTCAGTTGATGACTGATGATGTGATCTACAAACGGAAGTGGACTGGTGCTGAACGCATCACAAAACAATCCAGTAAATCCCCGAAGCTGATGGAACGTGATAGCAGAGTGCTGTAAAGAATCATCTGCTCGTAATATAGATGGACATTGTTACAGTACACACACATAGAGGTCCCCCAGTGAAACGATTGGGCACATGAGTCGGCCACAGTACAGTGTGCAGGAGGCTGTATCAGCTGCCACAGTCGTGCAGCTGTCCACAAGCCACTAACCACCCTGAGTAATGCCGGGTGCTGTCTAATTTGGTGTAAGGCCCACCGATCTTTAACTATAGCCCATTGGAAAGCTGTGCCTTGGAGTGGTGCGTCACGGTTGGCCTACCCGGAGAATCCTATCTACCGGAATGCATGGTGGCAACAATGAAGTTTGGCAGAGGCTGTGTAATAGTCTGCGGTTGTGTTTTGTGGTCTGATCTGGGACCATTCGCTGATTATGACAAAACCATGGATGCTGAGGTCTAGTTAGATGTCCTGGAAAATACTGCGTTACCTACGTTGGGGCAGCAAGACGGAGAAGGCTTACGCCTTCATCAGCAGGACAACGCTCTCCGTCATGCTGCTCGTCAGTATTAGGAGATAGTGCGCAAAAAACAGAGCTGCAATGGTTGCCGCTTTGAAGACCGAATGGTGGAAAACGTTGGAGGACATTTACCAAAAACTGGAGGAGAGTATTCCACGGAAATTAAAAGTTGTCATAAAGGTTGAAAATTTCAGCACACGTTATTAGTTTTCCTGTAAATAAAGATTATTTCTAGATACTCAGGTGTCCGGATATTAATGATGTGGCAGTGTACACTCAATGATCATTGAATTATGACTACCCCCATCCGTAATGAACTCCGCCGCATAGCTCGCAGTATAAAAAGCAAATCTTCTCCCGGGAACTCGGGTTTTTCGCCCAGCAAACAGAAATTCGACCTCAGAACACACTCAGTTTTCGCAATTGGAACATCAGCATGGTGCGCATTATCCAGGTAGGTGCAGGTGGTTGCTTAACATGGGGCATGTTTTGCTGGCAACCACTGTACCTGTGGTGCGCACGGACTAACGTTTCACTGGTGTACCAGCAGCTCTTAGGAGATCATGTGTGCCCTGCCAAGTTGTATTTTTTCACGGTCGGAAACGGCATCTTCCAAGATGATAATGCGTCATGTCATCAGGCCTGAACTGTGCACGAATGCTGCACAGTGCAGTCCCGATTGGCCTCCAAATTTGCCCCACCCCAATCTAAATTCCAATTGAACATTTTTGGGATGTTTTGGAAAGTCACGTGAGGTATATGGATACGCAACCGTCATCCATTCCGATATTGTGGACGGCCTTGCAAGCAGCATGGCTACAGATCGCTATGGACGTCTTCAAACATCTAATGGAGTCAATAGCTAGCCGAATAGCGGCTGCTATCCGTTCAAACAGTGACCGAAATCGTATTACGTAGATGGTCATATTTTAATGATCGCTCGATGTATATTTATTACCTTGAGCTAAAATGCTGCTGGAGTGTATTGTGCCAATAATGAATTTCGTAGGAGGAGGTTGAGTAATTCTGTTGGGCTGATTCTCGAGGCCAAAGTTACGACCTCTGGTGGTTGTGCAAAGAACTGTGAACCCCAACGCTATCTTAAAATTTTAGACAACTCCATGCTTTCCATATGTGGCAGTTCTTTGGTACAGACTCATGTTTGTTTTAACAAAATATTGCTCCATTCCATACGGCGGTGATATTCGAGGTTGGTTCATGTGCATAAATGTGCAAAAGTTGCAATGGCCGCCGCAGAGTCCATATCTGAAACGCCTATGGGATAAACTAGAAAATCGAGTGAGGACCTGGAGATCTTTACCAACTGCAGTCTATTGTTCGTCGGTGAGATCCTACCCAGGAGGGTGTACTGCGTCACAGGGGCCAAAGGGGAATTCCTATACATCATTGTAGCGATTAATAGTAATGTCAATGTGAAATCGTGTGCCCAGATACTTTTTGGAGGGTACTATGTAGTCGGGTTGCCTGTTTTTCTGGATGTTATTTGTGAATTGTCCAAAATAATACACTCTTTGGCATTGAAACTGTAGCACCCAGAAGGTATGATCGAAAGTGCCTGCAAATCAGCAGACGAATGAGCTGTGCCGAAACTTCGGCACAACTCATTTACAGTTAATCACCGTTCTCCCAACACCGAGTGCAAAAGATCCAAGTTCGAATCCCGTCGATGATGCTCGGAATTTAACACACAGTTCACACGCTTCTGTCTCGCAGAAACCCACTGTGCAAAGAGGCTGTAGAGAATGCCAAGACTTCATGTTCGACACCGATATCAACAACTCTTCAATTTCGACAGAGGATGGCTGATTGGCCTTTTGGAGGCTGGATGGTCGCTTTGTCTTATAGAGAACGTGTGGGCCGTGACAATATTACACTGCACAGGTGTTGGCAACAGCGGCTGCCGGGAGGTACCTTGTTATTGAATTTTAGGTGCATCAGCGACTGAGACCAAATTGCGCCATACATATGTCTGTAAATTGCGTGAATTCTGTGGTCGATTTGCTGTATGCTGGAAGAAAAACCAGAGTTTCCCCGTAGGAAAAAACCTCGCTTAAAACCGACGAACTCAGCCACTAGTGAAAAAACTCATAAAAATTCCGAGCATCATTGACGGGATTCGAACTTGGATCTTTTGCACTCGGTGTTGGGAGAATGGTGATTCTACCAACTGTGAGGGAAGATACGACTGCTCGTCAGATGGATAATGGAGCACGATGGAGGGCTACAGAACAGAAGCATCGTCTTATCTGTCGACAAGCTTACACTCTATTTACAGCCACGCTGGCTACAATCCAAGAAGGTGTGATAGTAGCTGGCTGTCACCCCATCACCTGTTGAACCATTGCATGCCGACTGGCAGAAAGGAACTACTGTGTATACGGCCATTATGCCCTAGTGGGTAGCACAGTCTATAATCACCATCCTCACCATCTGGGTGGAAGAGACCTGAATTCGAATCCCATCAATGGCGCAAGGAATTTCATAACGCCTTTGCACAAAGTGGCCAATTTATTCGGTCTCAGGAGAGGAAAGCATGGTGCCCCCCTCTAGGAAACTAGGCTTTTCGTCCGGAAAACAGCAAATCGACCATAGAACATCACACCGGTTGGAAAAGACCTGAGTTCGAATCCCGTCGATGAAAGGAGGAATTTTTATGGTATTTTTCACAACATGGCTGAGTTAGTCAGTCTCAGGCAAGGGTAGCATTGTTTTTCCTCCGGGAAACTCGAGTTTTTCGTCCAGCAAGCAGAAAATCGATCTGAGAACACAGATTTTTGCAGACATACACGAAGAAACATGGCCTTAGTAGAGATGATCCTAAAATCCAATAACAATGACCACAGAACACAAGCAATTTATCGACATATTATATATGACGCAACATGGCTTAAGTTGCTGATGTGCCTAAAACCTACAACATCCAATCCAACCAGTCTGACGCCATTTTTAAGCAGGACAACGCCGGAATACTCACTGTAGGAGTTCCCTCTGAATGTCTTTGTGTTGTGGACGTACTCTCTTGGTCAGCCAGATCGACGGGTTTCTTCGCTATCTAGCACATGTGAGTTATGACTGCAAGCCATCTACAGAACCACCCACAGCCAGCAGCACATAGACAACGGATGTTCTGCGGGACCAGGTGCAAGAGCCTTGGTAGGAAATACCACAGGAAACTATTCGACTTCTGTACGACTCAATGCCGAGACCCTCAACTCAATTCATAATCATGCTGGATTTGCATCATAAATGTATGGAAAAACGAAACGAATTGTAATTTGAAAATTAAGTTACTTAATAATAACAGAAGTTGAAATTGCTTACCTTGCAGGTCGTAGTCGAAGGGTTCTTCCAGAGCGCGTGCACAAAATTTGGTCAGTGAGGGCATCAAGTTTAATTTTTCCTTCTGAGTTCTTTTCGTTTTCATTTGAAAGTTTTAATTCATGTGTTGGTGGAAGGGGTAAGCGATCATCCACAATCTGCCTTGGAACAATGACACTTTGCGTACCGTTTTCTTCTTGGAGATTTCCATATTTATCATTCACTGAAGATGAAAGTTCTGGAACAGCTGCTCGAGAAGTTAGTGAACAGTCCGAATGTTGAAACTCTGTTCTGGTCACTTCATTTGGACTGCGACAGTCTTCGAGCTCGGAAAACAACGAAGTTGATTGTTCATGCGTCTCACGTTGTTGGTCGGGTCCCATCTTAACGATCTGATGTATAGCAATTGAAGGCGTTTAGTTGTGCGTTTCTGAAGATAACTTCTTGTGCGAGTTAATAGTCTGCACTCGATGTCACCACAGTATCACGATCTGCTTTCCAGTGATGTTGGATACTCAAAGTCAAATTTCAGAATATAACAAAATACTAGCGAATTTTTATCTGCTTAACGCAAAAGATTCACTTTACTTTCATTTAGGATCCTTCTTTCTGATGAAAGTAAACTCCATGAGTATCGAGAAATCCATATTTGGAACAACGATTCATCAACCACTGAATTTTCCCATTTTTTGATTTAACCAAACAAAGATTTCGTGTTATAACACTCCCATTATTTCACCAGATATACTAACACGATATAATGACCAATACCACAATATTTGCCTGCAATAAAGAAAAGGATTGAGAACTAAGATCTAATAGCAAATGTTCTGTGTCTTAAAATACATTGCTCGTGTTTAAAATTGCCCAACCTAAAACAGATGCATGCTTTGCGCTCAAATTCAGTAGTTCTGGTTGTTTTTTGGTTTTAAGGAGCATCGGCGACTAAGGCCATGTTGTATATTGTCTGTAAATTACGTGTTTTGAGGTCGATTTTCTGTAATTGGACGAAAAACCGAGTTTGCGGGAGGAAAAACCGTGCTACCTTCTCCTGAGACCGACTAACTCCATAAAAAGGAAAAAAAGCCCATAAAAATTTCTCCTCTCATCGACTGCACTCGAACTCAAGTCTTTTCCACCCGTTGTGGGGAGGACGGCAATCGTACCAACTGTGCTACCGGCGAGGGCTAATTCAGTGGTGTGAGAAATATCTATGCCGACAAGAAATTATTAAATTCATGAATCATTTAAACAGTATTTATTTACGAAAATGCAATGAGCATCAATATGCCATCTTGGTAAACACATTGAGCCATACTTCTTGAGTTCAAGGAGCGATAGGTCTGTTGACCTTAAGGGCCAAAGAAGCATGTTTACATCATGTAGGCTGTGGGCGGGCCTTGTCCTGCTGGAAAATATCGTTTGGGATGGATGTAGAAAGAGAAGAAGCACTTTTTTTTGAAAAGTTTTAACATGATGTCTTTCCGTTGTGTCATCCACAGTGTAATAATTGATTGTTCCTCATACCATGATTCTGGGTGTTGGCCTGCTATGCAGGTCTGTGGTGAAGACTAGATTTCCTCTCTTTCAGGCGTGTTTCCAAATGCGCATACGCCCATCTTCCATCCTAAACAGAAATGTGATTCATCGCTAAAGATTATCCGAATGCAATGGTATCAGAATAAAAACGATATTAATTAATTCAGGTTAACTATGTGGACAAATGTAGTCATTTGTAAAGAGACTAAGCCCAAGCGCTGTCACCGCTGCTGGACGGACAACAGCATCCCTAGACGGTCGATGGTGAAATCTAACGCAGAGTAGTTTTTTTTATAGAATTATTCCATGTTTTTAATAATATTGAAATACACTGTTCAGTCAAAGTATTGTGGCCACTTACCTAAAGGATTCATATCTCGCAAAATAAGCGTCAAGGTAAAATATGGAAGTCACCTTCTTGTTAGACGAATCGCTCGCGAACAGTACTAGCAATATGGCGGGGTGAATTATTCTGGAACACACCTGTGCCATCCAGGATTGGATTGTTGTAGAGTTTCAGACGCATCAGCAACTTAGGCTATACTATAGTGTGCCCTATATATTATGTAAATTGCGTGTGTCCTGCTGCCGATTTGCTGTTTGATGAGACAGCCATGTTGTGAAAAAGATCCATAATAATTCCTCGTGTCATTGACGCGATTCGAACTCAGGTCTTTTTCACCGGTGTAAGGAGGAGGGCAATTATACCAACTGCATATACCACAAGGTGCCATCCGGGAAGCCAGTCACCTTGAAGGGGCATACCTGATCAACAAAATGAATAGATAGCTTTTAGCGTTCTGCGGGTATAAGGGTTCCAAGAGATTCCCAGGAAAAATCCCCCATACCAAAAGACTACCGCCATCTGTCTGTTTCTGTTGGATCAGGACAATGGAGTGATTTCTTTCCGCATTTTGTCGCTGCCAATGATGCCGTTCTGATGCGAACTTTAGAAGTCATTGGCGATGGGTGGTTGTGAGCATGGGTACATTAATCAGTCGCCTACTCCGGGATGCTCATATTGAGGATGGTTCGTTGGATCGTGTTTTTTGTAAATCTCGTTAATCACGTCTGGCAGTCACTAACTATTATATTAGGGTCACCTGTAAATACACTTTCAACTACCCATGTGTATTGTGTCTGTAAATTGTGTTTTCTGGTAGATTTCCCTTCTTTGCTGGACGAAAAACCCCAGTTTTCCAGGGCGGGGGGGGGAACATTGCTATCTGCGCATAAGACCGACTAACTCAGCCACGGAGTAAAAAAAAGTCCAAAAAAATTATTTGCGTCATCGACAGGATTCAAACCCTGGCCTTTTCCACCTGGTATGGGAAGGATGGTGACGATACCACTGTACTACCGCGCAGACTATGTGTAGTTGTGAGCAGTTCTGCCGTTTTTCGCCTATCGGCTAGCACTAGATGGAACAACGGTTCACCACCAACATCGATGAGGCGTGGACTCCCGCCATTGATCCGATGAATGGACAACAGTGTCCATTATCCGTCCACTGTTGGACCATCTTAAATACATTACTCCGCGAATAGCCCACAAGATTTGCAATTTCCACAAAACCCCCAACCTTTAACCGGTACCCAACGATCATTCCTTTTTCGAAGTCCGTCAGATCACATCCCTTGCCCATATTGATCAAGTACCTCGAGCGGACCTCATGATACGAACCTTGGTATCACATTTACTGGTTCTCACTACAACACGGCTGAAATACGGGGGTGGTCATAATTTGACTGGACAGTGAAGTACCCATCATAATATCTTAATAAAAAAATAACCCCAGGGGCTCGCATCTGGTGAGCATGGGCTTGGCACACCCAGAGTCCTGAGCTTGATATCATCATTCTTCTCTTTCTTGGTGATTCCCTTATACTTCTGACTCTTGTTCTCTCTCTTTCTCTCTCCTTCCCCCAGGGTAAAAAAAAAAATTGGTTGGTGCAGCAAAAGCCAGATACCTCAGGCTTGCTTGCACCATATATGGCTAACAACAACAACAACAACAGTAATATCTGAACATCGTAATATCTGCTTTATTTTATTTAAATATCGACATTAAAATTAAAATACGTGTGCTATAAAATAAATCAACGTTTTATTATTTATTTAATTAATTAATTTATTTATTTAATTTTTTAGTTATATTTATTTATTTATTATTTATTCTTATTTATTTATATACATACAAGAAATGCTGCACATTCAGATATTTAATAAGGCACAGTAGACCCAACTTATTGTCACTGCTAACATAATTAATTCGGTAATTTTGTTTTTAGCGCAAACTCTCTCTCTCTCTCTCTGTTGTTGTTATTATCGTGTTACTTCGTGGAGGAGTAATGTTTGTAGGAGGTATCGTTGTTACTCACAGGGGGTGAAATTAAGACGCATGTTTAAACTTTACACGTTCAACTGCTTGATCAGACGATCTTTGTTTTCGAGCTGATTTGCATGTGTAAACTGCGCCGTATGAATCAAACGACATAAAATGCAAACTATTTGGATTCAATTCAATGCCAGGTAAGCAATTTACATTTTTAGGAACTGTGCACACATTACGATATGTGATACGTAATATAAGAATTACAATAAATAGAACTGACTTTACGAATAGTTTAAAATTTCGTTAATATTTAAATAATTAAATTTCGTCGCAACTTTAAAGAATTAAACACGGTTTAATTTTAGTGTTCAGCTAATGAAAAAAATACTATCATTAATTTTAATATTATTATGAATTGGTTCCTGGACCGATTTTGAAGTAATTTAAAATATAATAAAATAATGGGTTATTTATGCTCTCACTCAGTGGCATGTGAAGTTTAAATTTCAGTGTAACTCTGATGTTGAGTCAAGGTTTTTGTTTTATTTTATTTTATCTTATTTATATGATGTATATATTATATGTGTCAGTGTATTGATTATATCGCTGAATTTACAAGCTAATTTACAACTACACATTATCATTATTATTTTAAAAATTTGATTATTGAATCGAAATTGCTAACACCCCTCAACGGCTAGGAGGGTGTCTACATGGAATAAGATATGCAGATATAGGACTATGTGTATAATATGATGTACTCAGTTATTGGAGCAGTATATTCAAATATTCAATAATTATTTCAACATACATAGTTAATATTGTTTGCGAGATCGTGAACTACTTATTCACCTGAAGTTATAAAAATTTACGATATACTTATTTACATGTTGTTGTTGTAATAGGATTTTAGGAGCATCAGCAACTAAGGTCATATTTCTCCGTATATACTGTCTGTAAACTGTAAGTGTTCTGTGGTCGATTTGCTGTTTGCTGGACAAAAAATCCAAGTTTCCGGTAGAAAATACCATGCTATCCTCCAACACCTGAGACCGAATAATTCTGCCACTTGTGAAAAATGCCTATAAAAGTAACTCACGTCATCGACGAGACTCGAACTCGGGTCTTTTCTGCCCGGTGTGGCGAGTACGGTGATTCTACCAACCGTGCGGATTATAATTTTTGGTCAGTGGGGGTTGTGCGATTTTAGGCGCATCAACAATTTTCTACTGTCTGTAAATTTCGTGTATTCTGTGATCGATTTGCTGTTTGCTGAATGAAAAATCGGAGTTTTCGAGAGAAAAACTCCGATTGTTGCTTTCGACTGAGACCAAAACTACTTTGAAAAAAGATCCATTAAAATTCTATAAATCTTTTGCAATCAATCGTATAAATCTTTTGCAATTGGCTGAAAAAAACAAGGAACTTGTGACCATACAATGTAACAGCTAATATTTGCATACCGTATGTTTATTTATCTGCTGAAACCAGAAACCTTGGTACCCAACACTGCAACCTTCAGAAAACCCATGGGGAAAAATTCAGAAGTACAAGTACTTAAGACAGGAGATCAAAGAGATGTGGAATATGCAGCAAGTAACGACCATCCCGATCATCGTGTCAACCACAGGTATGGTGCCAAAGATCCTACATAACAGCCTAGCAGCAATAGGTCTCCCAGTGAACAACTACAAGGAACTGCAGAAAGTCGCAATCCTGAACACCTATAGGATAGTTAGAGAGTTCCTCGACCAAAAGTAACACCAGACATAACAACAACCACCCTGTGTACTTGGTAGCAATATCTGTTCGAGATAAAACCCCCAATCAGGGAGAAATAATATAAGGATAATAATAATAAAATTACATTACAACTAGGATTTTTTTTTTTTTTTTAATTTCTTCTTCTTATTTTCGTTAACAAAGTGGCCATCATTATGCTGTTGTAGTCTAAATTGCAAAATAGAAACATGGGATAATAGCATCGTTGTCTGTTGTGTTCAATCTTTTCATAGCAATGTGTAGAGTGAGGCTAATTCGCAATGTCCTTCAGTAAGATGCCAAAGAAATACGATGTAAAATTTAAGAGAACATATATATATATATATATATTTAAAAAATGGTCTAGTTTGTTGCACACGACTGAAAAATTAAATTTTAGCAAAGAAAGACCCATTTCCAATCGAACTATCAGACGGAAGCTGAAGAATCACAGAATTGGTAGTTGCTATACGAAAGCCACTTCTGTGTGTAAAAAATCGTAAGATTCGACTGGAGTGGTGCCGCCAGCGCCAAGACTGGACTGTTCGTCTTCAATGAACACGGTGAAAGGTTTCACCAAGATATTTCTCAAATGGAAGAAAGATACCAGGGGAAATGGAGTCCAAATATGTTGGTAGACTACCGTAGGAATTTCGTACGGGAGATACCAATGGACACGGTATATTTAGTAATTATAAAAGGATAAGAGACGTTTTAGGTTCTGTTTAAATTTTAGCACACTCTGAGGGTTTTGATTTTTGCCTTTTCATTGTGAATTCTAAATAATAATTTAGAGTCAATGAGCACACAAATTTTTTGGTGCCTCTTCAACAATATATTCCCAATTATAGGGAATGATAGGTGCCAGTTTTTGGCGAGCCTTTCTCAGCATAAATGAAATTGAAGCAGCCTAATCAACAGAGCTAGATATTAACCACATTTCGAATTATCAACGTACGGTGTAAAAGGATGGTGTAGCTGTGGAGGTATCAGGTATAAAAACAGGACAGCTAAGGCTGTTCGTCCACTCCACTAGTGGTATTAAGTGGATACGTATGTATAGAAAATTCGATTATGATTTCAAAAAATTTGATTTTCTACAAAGAATATAGCCCCGAAGAAAAGCTAAAATTTCTATCCCGAAATTATGTAAAAATCATCGATTGTGTAAAAATCAATAAAAGTTAAAAAGACTCTTTTAATGATGACAGCTTCAAAAGGTTTCGATGGAAGGAGAAGGTTTCGACCTTATTTTAAGAGTAATTATATTTTTAATCAAAGTTTTTCGAGAATGGAACCCAAATCATGATACTGCTTCTATAGGACATTTAATTTCAGTTAACATTGCTTCGGCTGTTCCCGTTTTCCTGAAGTACTGAGACATTAAAAAAGGTCTGTATATTCGTAATCAACAAACAAAACAATATACTTTATTCAATATTAATACGAAAAATCGTTTTTTCTCATAATGTCTTTACTTAATTGGAAACATATTCCGAACTTACCGTATTTTAGCAACCCTTTCCAGCCTATTAGCAAACTCATTTCACTTTGACAAGCAGTACAACTCTCCATATATCTCAGATTCCTTAGTCAGACCCTATACTGTGATGAATGTACCTTGTCATAATTACAAATTAACAGTTCTGTTCATTGGTAACAGGTCCAAGAGCTTGCGATTCCACAGTATTTTCTTTAGAGCAATTACTGTTATTTATTTGACCAATGCCGTACTGATGAGCTGATTTTTTTATTCCTCCTCACAGCCAAGAGCAGGTGTTTCAGGTGCAGTAAAACACCTGGCGCCTACACGTGTCCTATTTTGCATACCCTTACTGTGAACTACCTTGCTTACGAACAATTCGTATAATGACTGTGTGGCTAGCCTTAAACGGTAGTTCTAAAATTTGGACGTGTACAATGGAAAGTCAAATAAAAAAGTTGGAAACTGGTGTTGGTAGAACGTAAGAAGTTCCTACCGTGTTAAAAGGAAATGGTTTTTATTTTGTTTTTATTAAAACAGGGAGCATAACATGCAGATTTTTTTTTTTTTTCAATTCGATGTTCCGGAAAATAAAACCCTGCAACCATTACCGGTGATTGATTAACACTACCACATTGTACTCGTCAAAAACAAGCCCACAAAAGTTCGTTCTGTCAAGACAGGATTCAGACCCGCATCTTTTACATACAACGATCGTAGTCACTGCGCGAACAGCGAGGACTGTGCACTGATTGGATAATGTAACCCTTTTCATGAAATGGAAACTCCCTCAATAACAGCATCATATTTTCGTATAAAACTGGACTATATTTTGGATATACTGTAAAGCAAATGGACAAATAAGTAGGGATGCTGAATGTGTGCAATTTGTTGTGAGAATGGGCAAGACGAAAGACTTTGAGCGCGACATGAAAGTCAGCGCCCGACGCGCCGATTCGAATATCTCGCAAACCGCGACCCTCCTAAGATTTTCAGTTACGACTGTCACGAGTGTATAGAGATTTGTCCAATAACGAAAGACTAGATGGCTGGAACGTAATATTCAGCCATCGCCGACTCTGTGGTCGGAAACAGCTCGTTGATGGGATAGACAAAGGAGACAGAAAAATTGTTGTAAAGGATAACAGAAAGGCTACTCTCAATCGTTACAACTCAGTACAACGGTTGTAACCAATGAGACATTTCAGAATGCCTAACTCGTCGTATTAATTGACACCCATGGATGGGTGTCAAAACCAATGACCGAACTGGATTCCACTCCCGTCAGCAAAACACAAGAAGGTTCAGTAGGCTCAGGAACGCTAACACTGGACGTGGAGTATTGAAAAAGTGTTGCCTATTCTGATGAATCCCAGTTCCTGATATTTCAATCTTATAAAAGGGACAAAATATGGCAGAAACAGCCTGAGTCCATGGATCTATCCTGCCCAGTATGAATAATAAAGGTTGGTGGTGAGAATGAAATGGCATAGGGAATCTTTGATGAGTGGCCTCAATATTTTGCATTGAACGGTGAAAAGTTTTATACTGTAACTAGATTTGTAAAGGTCATATATTTTATGTATTTTTAAGAAAAAAATAAATTCCTTCCGTCTTCGCATCCGGTGTGCAGTGGGGTAATACCGATGGAATTGATTTCGTATCTTTGAAAACGGAAAGATATGAAATCAGTGGAATCGGTATTATCCTAACAATACAGAAGATTATAATTTGTCGAACGACATTCTGCGAGAAATAGCAATCTGAGGCAAAGGGTATATACAGAGGAAAGTCACTGAACTAGAAAAAGACTTATTAAAAGCAAAAAACATACCCCTTGTCATAGCCTATTAATTTGAGCAGAAAAGAGGAAACATTATAGTGATAGACTCGCTCAAGCAATCAGAACAGAAACATGAATAAAAAAGTTTTGCCCTCCTGAGTAGCAGTCCAGTCTTAGCATTGGCGGCACTACTCCAGTCGAATCTTTCGAGCTTTTACGCAAGAAATGGCTTTTGTATAGGCACACGACCACCAAATCTCAGATTCTTCAACTGCCACCGCGGTCTGCGCGGGTGGTGCAGTGGTATTGTCACTGTCCTCCCTACACCGGCTAGAAAAGGCCCGGGTTCGAATCTACCCAATGAAGCGAGGCACTTTAATGGATTTTTTTTCACTCATTGGCTTAATTAGTCGGTCTCAGGCGTAGATAGCAAGATTTTTTTCCCCCAGAAACTGGAGTTTTATCATCCAGAAAAGCAAGCAAATGGACCAGAGAACACACGCAATTTACAGACGTATCACGTGCTCCAACAATAACACCACCCTTTTAAAAATCAGCAAGATCAGTGTCTTTCCCACGACCGGTGACTAAATAGCCCAAGAAATTGTACGCGATCTATCTGATGCCCAAGAACTTGTGATCGTGCAATGTGAAACTATTGCATTCGGTACGTCTAATTATTTGTTTACGCCAGCTTAAAACGATTATTAATTTTGTTGGCCATTGGGTATAACAGCGTTTGTAATATTGATACTTAGTGGCAGTAAAATTTTATGAAATATTTCATTCATATTTGAACCAGCGTTGTATACTCAGATCAGTATAGTTTATCATCCACATGACCGGACGCCAAGTAGAGACCATTATATTGAGAGCTCTTGAGGTTGAAAGATATTAAGGCTCCTACAGTTGATGGGATATATCAGATATGTTTAAGAATGAGGCAAAGGAGTGCATCATACCATTAAGATTGCTACTAGATAGACTCGGAGTTTATGAGAATGTTTCACCCATTCACAAGGAGGAGCATGTAGAGAAGAAAAATTCTAAACGGATCATAGCACGGGTTTGTAATGGGGGAAAGTCTTGCCTGAAAAAATCTGATTAATTACTATGATGAATTCATAAAGCAATGCGGCAATTTCGATAATATATAATTAGATTTTAATAAAGTTTTGATTCGGTTGCTACTACAAAAACTGGAAAGTGATAAGATTACGGGAAAGATCCTCGAGTGGATCAGGGGCTGATCCACTGATGATCCACTGATCCGCTGATTAATGGGCATTTTTCAAGGCGGACTAATGTAGGGATGAGGATCCCTCCGGTCCAGTGTTGGGGCTCTCTTGTTTATCATTGTCCTTAGTGAAATGCAAAGTTGATAAGAGAACACAAGGAAAAGGCAAAGTTTACTAATGATTTAAAGGCGGGTAGGTAGAATCGGGACCAAGTTATGCTGCTTCAGAATGAACTAAATCTGTTACATATGTGATATGAAAGATGGCAACTGAATGTAAGGTTTTGCATTTGGAGAAAATAAATCTGGGAGGGGTGACTTACTGACTTTAAAGGAAATTAAAGACGACTCAGGATGAGAAAGGTTTAGGGGTTATAATACAAGCAAAAAAGATAAAACATGACCTAGCGAAGCTAGGACGAAGATATGGCGAATGTGGCTTCAGCCTCGAGCTAAAGCCTCGTTGGGCTGAAAAGGATGTTAATAATTAAGGGGAATACCTCCAAATATATGAGTCAGACGCAGAAATTGCTCCTCTGGGCTTGTATTTCAGAAGTAAAAGATCAGTTATTGAATAGAACAATCATCAATTTCTGAAAAGTCAAGAAAGCATGCGTGTCCGAATCAAAAGTGAAAGCAATGTTGATTTCTTTCTCTAATACCAATGGCACTGCTCATTAAGAATTTATCCATGATGGTCAATAAAAATCAAATAACGAATGTAAACATCCATTATTTGATTTTAATTGATCATCTGTTTTCCTGCTGAACTTCCATTTTTCTGTTTTCATCTGCCTAATTCAAACAGAAAAAATCTGTATAGCTTAAAGATGGTGAATCTCTTCATGGCGGTGAATCAGCGCACTGCACTTTTTTTGTAAAACAGCTTGATCAACTACTTTATGCCCAAGATTTGTGACTTCCTTTTCTTCTGAAATCGATCGTAGTGTGGTACATGTCTTCTTAAACACTGTGACAGGAAAAAAGATTTTCCAGCATTAATGACATAAAGAAAAAAAAAAAAAAAAAGAGAGAGAGTGTCAAGTATTTTTAAAGTGGAAGCCCTCTCCAAAAGATGCCCGAAACCATTAAAGATGCATATTTTAAATATCTTTTAATTTATTCTTTGCTTCCGTCTGGAAAACTTACCAGATGTATCGAAAATTCCAAGACTAGCTGAATGATCACAATAATATAAAAATCCAGTACACCTTAATCGATTCAAAATAAGCTTTTTACCCATATCCTAAAAATATCTATAGATCTGTCCAAAGACATGTACAGATGAAACAAAGTGCACAGCTCATAGTTAAAATCAAGGTGTTTAGCTAGTCTCTGACGAAGCTTTAGTTTTCCGCGATTCTGATTCTGCAAACACATAAACTTGGAACACATATAGTCACAGATATGGCACAATGATGTCTCGTATCCTGAACTACATGGATTCGAAGTCAAAACAACTCTGTCATAAAGTCTGCTGATAACGCTTTTCGAAATTTGGATTGTTTTGAAAGAAATTGTAGTATATAAGAGTAGTGTGATTTATTGACAGTTTTAAATTGCATTTCGTCAAATAATTTACAATTATGATATATATTATTATTACTACAAACAATAAACATAATAATACTTATTTATTGTTCAATTTTAATACCCATTTCTCGCGATATAAATCGCATTTTTCTTCCTAAAACGTAGGTTTTTCATCCCGAAAGGCAGAAAATTAAATTAGAGTACAGTATAAGTGATTTACAGACATGCTATTTTATCACTCTTCGCGTCCTTAGCTGCCTTTGAGCTTATTCTCACCGCCACAAGCTAAATGTTGAGCTTGGGACTTCAGTTTAGCTTAACTGGAGGTTGGTACAAAATCTGTTAATCTTTGTTCCTATCTTTCATATTTTTATTAAGATTGTGCAAAAATCACATTATTCAGTAACATTAAAAACGAAAAAGAATCGAATTTCTGAAAATATTAATATTGTCATTTTAAAATTAAATTTGAATTTTAAAAAAATATTCTTAAAATAATATTCATTAGATTAAAATTATCTTTAAAATATTTGCTGAATATTTTTATGTTTCTCGTGTTTTTCCTTCCAATACTTGACACTATTTTGATAGAATAATTTTATTTGTATTTAAATTACATTTTTCCATGAAAAATATGCACATTTTAAAACACAAAATAAATATCGATTTATTTATTTTCATCAGTTGACCTTTAAGATTTCTGGAGCCATTTACAAATTACATTCTGCATCCATTTAGGCGAGAAAATGGGAAATGGTGAAAGAACAGGTTTTTCATTAATATATCACAAAACTGATATAATAAATAATACCAAATTTTTTTTCTGGTTATTACTATCATGGACTAATTGTATCTTTAATGGTGAATCTTGTTTGTACAGAAAAACTCAAGATCTCAAGGAAGTTACCGAAATTTTAATTAATTAATTATTCTAAACGGAAGTATGCCTTTATCTGAATATCTTTTCTCATTTAGTTCTCGGGGTATAAATTCAAACGACATTTAAATGTACAATACTTCCCAATTTTATGTTAACTGATTTGTATTTTGTATTATCTGAGAAGCATTGATAATTCCAGTGATCTATAATCGATTTGTGGACTTTTAACAATTATGTGACCTTGATGGGGCCAAATGAAATAAGGAATAGCAATAATTATGTGAAAAATGTATCCACGCTGATGTATTGAGTCTTCTATGTATCTCATGTATACGTCCATGAAATTTTACTGACAGTGTTTCAGATATATAAATAATAACCACTAACCCAATTAGTTGGATATTAAACAGAAAACCCTAAGTAATGTTTCGTCCATTGAATCCAACTGATTGCGCCATAATGAATAACCAAACAAACGTTTTTTTGTTTAAAAGCAGTTGGTTTAGTTGTCTTACATAACAAAACACTCTTCCAGGGCAGCAACGTTTTCTTCGAATGCATGAAGGTTTGGCTCAAAGATCGAAACAAACCTTCAAATATATAAATAGGGTGCATACATGATAGTTACCTCTGCATTCCTTTTCTCACAAACTGACATTGCAGAGATCAACTTTTTAGCATTGCTAAGTTATTGATAAAATATGAAATGGCAAATTCAACTTACCTGAAAATGGCGAACAGAACACAAAAACTGAAATGTGTTTTCTGATATCTGAAGGAACAGAACAACGTATAGAGGAGTGGAGAATTTGATTCAAGTGCGTTAGTTGACAAGCCGGTGATCTGACCGTCTGAATCAGCGATAAAAATGGCGGTTGGCACAAATGGATGTCTTACATGCTCGCTTATATTTAGCAGCAACGAGTAACTGTTGCTTTTCAAGTCTTTCTGCTTGGAACATGTATAATCAAATCTGTTTATGTAACCACTACACAAGGAACATGCAGCGAACATGAAATCAATGCATAATGCAGCATTGCGGCCTTTCAAAGATGATTGGATGGCTTAAAATTGTTGCTTTAACAATATTGTAATAGTTCTTTTTACAAAAAACGTATGAGATAAATAATTATTTAACTCAATCATTAGGATGTTATTAAAATCAAGGGATTCAGCTGTTCCAGATGGATTTTATCCCACTCTACTAGGAAAATACGTTTGTTTATAAGGCTGTATGATAACTGTTATGTTTGTCCTTAAAGACGCAACTATAAAGAGATTGATTTCATCATAGGGATTCAACAGGCATTTGAGCATATCGTCAACGAAGATGTGTTCTGATGTGTTTCATCGTGCATTATTGGGTTAGCCCTGAAAGTTAATTTTGGCCAAACAAGTAAAATCATTTGGATAGAACACATAAACACGAGACAGATCCATGAATTCTAAGTCAAAAGCAAAAAAGAGCGATGAATTTAAAATTCGTTTTGATCTTTCAAGCACAGTTGGTAATGAACTCTGTGACACCACGGCAGTTACACTGTACCCCACTCATTTGGACAGGTCTGGCTTCTTATTCCATCGACGGCTGGAGGAATTTCTAATTAGGTCTCAATTTTATTCAAGTTTCTGATTGATATTGCGGTAATCTACAGAGTTTTTCTAGGAGCTAGTAACTAACAGATGGATTAATTAATGGACTAGCTCGTATTGATATCAGTAAGAAACGTAAATTGGGGTTGGTAGAATACGTATTGTGATCATCAACACAAGAAAATACTTATTATTCTGGTTTTTTTTTTTTTCATTTTATTTTATCTAATCTCATTTCCCGATGATTTACAAACCGCAGAATGAAGTTTTGTAAGGATGGGGATGTAAGAAGTATTTTGTTTTAATATGCAAGGTTTTTTGTGGACGTTCTGAAGCTAAAAGATGATCCCTATTCAACAATGCTTTGAAGGAAGAAAAAGGAGTACTGACTGTTTTTGAACTAGTTATTCTGCCGAAAAACTTTTCGGTAGTACAATTAGATCAAAGCACAAATTACTTGAAATATATCGTGTGTACGAGGTATGATAAAAAAAAAAAAAAAAAATTCGGGGAATGACTGAGTTTTCAAAGTTTTAAACTAGGAAGTTGCGACTTGTCCCAACTTGATTGGTGATTCATCTAGACATTATAACGCATGAGTCATCCGTTTATCTGTAGTCAGTCCGAATTGGTGCATGTTGGATAGATGGTGTTTTATGTGTTTTATCGCATTTTAAAACGAGTGATTTTACTGAGCAGCGAATTTGAATCAAATTTTGTTTCAAAAAGCGCAACAGAGACCCACGAAATGTTAAAACAACTTTCGAAGAAGATGCGTTGTATGTTTCAGTTTCAGTAGTTTGAAAAGTTTAAATAGGACCACTTGGCCGTCGAAGACGTTCCTCGCTCTGACCACCCTTTACTTCAAAAATAAATTATTTAATCGCTTTTGTTCGTGATATCATCAGGAGTGAACCATATTTAACTATAAACAAAGTTGCTACTGAAACGGGGTGCCTCCGTAGCCAGGTGGGCAGGAATACCAGTTCGTAGCACACGCTTCTTGATTAGACGTGGGTTCGAGCCTTAACTATAAACAAAGTTGCTACTGAAACTGGGGTGCCTCCGTAGCCAGGTGGGCAGGAGTAGCACACGCTTCTTGATTAGACGTGGGTTCG
Source organism: Mastigoproctus giganteus (assembly GCF_048544385.1). NCBI lineage: Eukaryota > Metazoa > Arthropoda > Arachnida > Uropygi > Thelyphonidae > Mastigoproctus > Mastigoproctus giganteus. The sequence continues at coordinate 18,920,034 of NC_143587.1, forward strand.
AGCCCGTGACCACCAAATACGGAGGATGCGGAAGGTCAAGAAATGACCACCGCATATCCTTGGAGCAATATGGCCTTAGTTGCTAATGCTCCTAAAATCCAAATAACTATAACTGGTATTTCTTATGAGGCATCAATCAATTTTTAACACATGATTTGGGAATGCAACGCGTTTCAGACAAGTTCATGTCTCATATTCTCACTGATGATCACAGAGAGCGGCGAGTTCTCACATGTCAGGATCTTTGTCAACGTGTTGCTGCTGACTCATACTTTTTTTTTTTTTCCAAGGCCCAAAACAGCAAGATAACCTCGATCAAATCTGAAGACCATGCTCACCATATTTTGTAACTCACAAAGAACTGTTCATTATGAATTTGTCCAACATGGTCAAACAGTGAACCAGGCCGGAAACAGTTCTACGCGACTGGCATAGAATTTCTTACGCCAATCAATAATTTCTTACGAAGCACATCCTCTCTACGTTCCCATCCGTCATGTTACAGGGTTTAGCGCCTTGTATTTTTTTGGTTTCCGAAAGACAGAAAATTATTCAGAACTCTACACAAAAGCTATTATCAATTCCAAAAGGATCCTATCAGAAATGAAATACCTAGAAGTTACAAAAGCGCTGGAATCGATGCATACAGTATCAAGGAAACTACTTAGGGACAGATCCATCCGAAATAAATCTTCATAATTTTTCAAAGTTCAGCCCGCCCCGGAACTTTTTGATTTAACCTCGTGTTTTGGAATACATATATTCCAAGGATCAAGTGGCTGAAAAAGATCTTGGATATATACAGTATATAAATTCAATTGGCCTGCTATGTTAATGTATATCAGTAAATCAGTGCAATATAGGAATAGCAAAAGTTTCAGGTCAATATAAGAATTTCATCAATCATCATCCAGTTTTCTTGGTAGGTATAAAAGTATGCTGAAAACCTTATGTCAGTGCTTCAACTGTCAGATGTGCACATATTGTAATATTTGCAGAAGAAAGTAGGAAAAATACTGACTAGGTGGAAGTTAAGAGTTATTGTATTTTTGAAATTGCGTGTGGGGTTGTTTAGAATAATCGCAAGGCAGAACTCCTTAGTCAGTGACGTAAGTAAGAGTAAAAGGCTTACTGGATGGAGGTTCCCCCATTCCGATGAATATAAAGTTAGATGCTGAGACCAATGTTCCAAAAAAGTCCTGGACCCATGGTATTTTATTTAAGAAGAGTTGATTAAGGAGAAATATCGTTCACTTGAATACTGGATAATCGAGTGTCCTATAATATTGAGGTCTACAATTATACGCGATGGATTGGAAATTCCAATCCATCGCAAAGAATCTAAATGCCATGGGTTGGAATTTCTATTTCCATTTCCATTTTTGTGAATCGGCGCCGGCCACTTTATTATAACTTGAACAGCAACTTTAACTTGAAAAGACTCTTCCAGCAAAAACTGTCGATATTCTAACACATTGCAAATTTCTCTGCAGTTGAGAAATGCAGAAACCAGATCCTTTAATATTTGTACGGACTCACATACCTTGAGTTTTTTGTTGTGTTGCTTTTTGTGTTTATATACTGATGTCCAAAAGTTAAACAGATGAAATTTAAACAACTATCTCATAAATTGCCGAAGGCTTCTTATAATCTATACAGATAGAATCTATATAATCTTGCATTTTCTAGGGCAAGCCAGCAGAAATAACCAACTCTCACAGACTTCAGAAAGCTAGCAGAAGAAATATCTGAAGTTTTCACCACCATAAAGCTAATAGAAATATCTTGATTCTATATACCAGTTATGGAACAATACTCAAAAGATTAAGGAATAAATACAAGGCGTAAATAAATCAAAACTCTCTCATTGGATTACGATTAAGCGCTAGGGAGATATTCCTTTTAATGTGTGTTAATCATGGAATATTTTGATTTTAAATTACAGTTATGCAAATGAACTCATGAGTGGCCAAAATTGGAGCGCCAGTAATCCATAAAGTGTATGAGAAATAAAAACATAATCTTTATTATTATTCCAATAATGTATATACTGTACAACAGAAATAATGAATTACTTACCACGGACGACAGGTGAGGAGAACCACAGAGTTAATTTAATTACGAATTTTATTAATATTTGAATTTATGTACAAGTGCAAAGTGTACATATAACAGGGAAAATCTTTTAGACATACTTATAGATATATTCAGCCATTGAGACAGTTAATTACGAACATGAGTAATGTAAACAATCGGAAAAATAATCCATCATTCATTAGTTGATAATGACACATCAGATTGAACAAATCAGATATTCAGGTTTGGAGATCAAATGCCACCAGCCATCTAGTTTCTCCTTGGTGGATATTTAAGGTGGAGAATGAAAAGAATTGGGTCTGCATCTGCTGTAATTGTGATCGTTGGGTTAAGGCACATCAGCGACTTAGACCACGTTGCACCATTGAGTATTGTCTGCAGAAATGTGTGTTCCCTGACCGAGTTGCATGTTATACGGGCTGAAAAAAAACAAGGAATAACTCACCGGGTGAGGGGGGCCATAATCCCTTCCCCTGAGGTTGGCTAAGTACAGCCTCAATTAAAAAGGAATATACAAATTCCTCCAGTAGCCGACGGGAATCGAATCCAGGCCTCTCCAAACGAATGACAAATGGCGAAATCAATGTACTGTTACAGAGGATCTCACGCTGAGAACGACACTGCTAATCAGTGCTTAAGGTTCTGATTCTTGCGAAGTGCTGAAAAAAACTCGGGAAAGGTTTTTGAAAGGGAAACTGTGATTCACAACCTCTCCTGGCTAGGCATGCTCTATTGAATGAGGTATGGGGATATGACCAGCCACCATACTGGCAATATTCCACCTCTGAAGGCAATGGTTCAGTTGGAGAGCTCTATACATTAAAAAGGAGGTCTAACCAATTCCTCTTGCAAAAGGGAGAACATAAGGATCAAGGATTCCTCTCGATGCCTTATAGCCGTTAAAGTTCTTCGCTGGACCATGTGATCTGTACAGCCATTAACAGCGATTCTAACTCGCATCATTAAATTACCACTTCAAAATGTTTCATTTCATAATGTTAGCGAGAATGCATTCTTCGTGCCCTGTAGATGAAAGTGCATCGAGAATTCGACTCAATACGGTATCTGTTTTTATCAATGAAGAACACTAACTCTACGAAGCATCAGATACATTTTAATCAATATACCTGGCACGAAACATGGAATCGCACCTATTGGACACGGCGGATGAATATAAAGCCTTTACGAAGTTTGCACAAGCACTATTTGCGCGAAGAAAAGCCCTCATAGTGGCAAACTCGTAACGCCCGAAAACGACCTCCCGTTTACTTGATTGTTTGTTTGTTTGTTATTTGGTTTTTAGGACCATTAGCAACTAAGGCCATATTGCTCCGGGAATATGCGGTGGTCATTCCCTGACCTTTCCGCATCCTCCGTATTTGGTAGTGACGGGCTCGAACCCCTTACTTGATTGACCAAAGAGAACTCAACACTGGACTACTCCGATCCGAACATTACGCTGTCCAATGTAGGGGTAGCACAACGACCTAGACGACTCAGCAATGCCACAAGAATGGACTTCATGGATGGGACAACTTTCCCATGTATGACCAAAACCCAACCTGACAACCCTTGGATGGGACCGCACAGTCTTAGGAACTGCAATCGGACTTGACCTACTTGATTTGACTATGACATCTGCAGTTTTCCTGCTAGCGCCATTCTGGCGATCCGTACCGACTCACTTGCTCGGTACCTTTATTCCTTCCCCTGGTCGGGAGGGGAGGGAGCCGGGCCTCTGTCTCCTCCCCTCCTGGTTGTCCCCTTCCTCCTCTGATAGGGCGTGCCCCTGGCGGGGCATAACCCCACTGATCTGTCTGGGGTCGCCTTCTGTATAGTCACCATATTTCTGTCTGTCTCCCCCCCAGTCTTCAGTCTCCACCCCACTCTAACTAAAACGACAGCGTACGCCCTCTAAATTAAAACAACCAAACTACTAGCGTTAAAATTCAAACCTCACTCTTTTTTTTTTTTTTTTTTTTTTTTTACAATAGGCCCTTGCCACTGAAATCTTCGAAAACTAGGTGGCAGGGCCTGCCGGGGTACGAAATATAATCTACTGGGTACCTGACCTACCTCCTCGTGGCAAAGTCTGGACAACGGTGGGTCCCATTTGGGGCCCAACGGCTAAGTGGTCAGAAAATACAACGCACCACGACATTACACTACAGAACAATACCCATATACTTTTAAATCTCTGGCCGCCACAGAGTACTGTGTTTCACAAACAATGCGTACAATGCGGAGATGGGGGAAACCCCTGGTGCCTTTAGACCCTAAGTACTTTACACTTATGGCATGTCTGGACTCAGGAACATATTGCTCCTGGATTCAATCAACATGCTGTCATCTATTCAAGCAAGCTCTTTTGTTGATGAGATGCCTACATGCTGCCGTCATCTATTCAACATCAGTTGCATTCAGCTATCTTGCCACTTCGTCCGGCCTCAATTCTTCCTGTTGCTCTCTACCTCAAAGAGTTAATGAAAGGATGTCTTTTTGACATTTTTACAAAGATGGCTATTTCAAAATCTAAATCGAGCAATAAACTCGAAATCAGCTATTCCACAAACTTGTATTATCTTGTTAATAAGCGTTCCGATTGGATTCTGGTAGCGCGACTTAGTTTTTTTGATCAGATTGATTTGTTTTACAAATGACGAATATTTGATTCTATTTTAATTTATATTTTAAAATGTATTCCTTACCTTTTGAGCACCGATGTAATTAAATGAATGCGAATAATGGCTTATCCTGCTCGGATAACAACCGAAACATTTCACCTTGTAAGGTGAGGTCAGTCATCATTAGCAAAGAACTGTCTTATTCGACAGCAAAATCTTTGCAATTGCTTGTCAATAAAAACTAATCTACTAACCTAGATTACAACTACATTATAATTTCTTGATAAGTGCTATACAGCACTTCTCAAGAAATTAGCACTTATCAGGAGAGTGCTATGCAGTTTGTGGAAAATTTAAGTTTCGATCTGTATAACCTGAGTTTTCCCTGAAAAGTCATATTTTATTGAAATCTGAAATTAAACAAGACTTTTCAACAAAATTCCACTAAATGTTTGCTTATTTTAAACGTTAAAATTGACTTCAATAAAATATTTTTATGGGCAACTTTTTTGAAAGTTCCTCAGACGTTTTGAAGTATTTCCAGAATGTTTTGTTTCGGTACAATTGTATATAGAGGAAATATCTGCCAAAAAGGTCAGTGGACGTTTGAAATTGTCAAATTCCAGAAGAAAGAAAAGTAAAAGGTAAAAAATGGTTAAATAACGAAAAAAAAAAAAAAGTAAGAACGATCTAAGGCCATATTACTCCATACACTGTCTGTAAATTGCGGTTGTTCTGTGATCGATTTTCTGTTTTCTAGACGAAAAGCCGGAGTTTCCAGGAGAAAAAACCATGCATGCTACCCTTGCCTGAGACTGACTAACTAGCCACGTTGTGAAAAAGGCCCATAAAAATTCCTCACATCGTCGACGGAACACGTCGACGATGTGAGGTCTTATCCACCCAGTGTGGGGGAGGACAACGATTCTCAAACAGTGCTACCCACGAGAGCAATATTCCCGTTCTACACTATTAAATCATTATTGAGGTAACATCTAATGAATAATAGTGTATTTATTTCTAAAATTGCTTTTAATACGACATTATTTTTAAAAAAATCATTATTCTGTGTTCTTCAACGAAGTTGACCTTTTAGCCGTGATGAACTGAGTCAAAATTATCTTAGGAGTCCTAATAATAAAAACAGAAAAATAAGTATTTATTTATCCTCATTTGTGAGCTAAAATAAGTAAGGGTGGCATATATAGAAATTCAGTAAACAAAAAGTATTGGTTTACAAGCAAAGAAAACTTTTTGTGAAAATAGTGATTAGTGATACCATTTCAACAGCATTCTCTTGAATGCTGTTAGAATGGTATAAGTGGCTTAAAGACAGATGGGAAAATGTTCGCGATGACTCAAGAAGTGGAGTCCGTGAACCTCTCGAAATGACGACAGAGTTGTAAATGTTCAAGAAATTGTAGCAAGAATCGTTATTTTACCCTGAAAATGATGGCTGATGAGTTGAATATGAATAAGGATAAGATTAGTGAAATTCTGCATGATGATTTAGGGAAACGGAAGGTCTGTGCAAAATTTATGCTGCATAACCTCGCGGATAAGCAGAAGCGAAAAATGTCATCATTCGAGCACTTCAGCTAGACTTGTCAAGAAAATCCTAATTTCTTCCACTGTATTGTCACTGAAGATGAGTGTTGGGTGTTTCAGTACGAACCAGAGACAAAGCGTCACAGCATGCAGAGCACTTCAAATTCATTACCAAGGGCAGAAAAGTTTCATTTATAGAACCCCAGGATCAAGACGAATCTGATCATATTTTTCGACAAACGATGTGTGATTTACAATGGATTTGTACCTGAAGGGAAGAGAGAGAGTCAATGCTGAGTTCTACTTACAGGTGCTTAAAAAGACTATTGAAATGCATTTCCCGGGTGAGGCTGCAATTTAGAGAGAAAGCCAGCTGGTTCTTGTTGAACGACAATGTTCCCTCCAACATTCAGCACTTGTTGTTAAGATATTTCTGACGAAACATGGCGTTACAGATCAGTCATCCACCATACTCTCCCGCTCTAATACCAGCGGACTTCATCTTCTTTTCCCAAGGTGAAAACTGCTCTCAAAGGAAAGAGATTTCAGGATGTTGATGACATAAAGAAAAACGTATCAATGAAGTGAACATCATCTCCTTGGACGCCTTCGCTGACTCTTTTCAGAAACTTTTAGAACGGTGTAATAAGTGCATTTAATCAGGTGGTGATTACTTTGAATAAAAATAAAACAATTTTTGAGCTCCTTCACTTCGTGTTCTTTTTATTGCACCACTCCGGGAACTTTATTGCCACATCTCGGATGTATCTGCGTATACAAATGTGCATGTTCACTGGCCAATTTCATTGATTCATTGACATAGCGGTGGCCAACACTAGTAACCTCCGGAAAACCTACGAAGAAAAGATCAGGAAATACACGGACTTAAGACAGGAGATCAAAGAGATGTGGCATATACAACTTAGTAACGACCGTCCCAATCATCGTGTCAATCAACAGTATGGTGCCAAATTCCCTACATAAAAGCCTAGAAGAAATAGGTCTCTCAGAGAACACCTACAAGGACTCCAGAAAGTCGCGATCCTGAACACCTGTAGGACAGTCAGAGAGTTCCTCGACCAACAGTAACACCAGTATAACAGCCACTCTGTGCACTTTGTAGAATTATCCATCACGGGGTGGAACCCCCATCAGGGAGAAATAATAATAATAACAGTACACTGTAAAATAGAAAACTAACATTTGTATTTCCTGCCTTCGACTTCGTATTTTAATTAGTGATGAGCATAATCGATCGACTATTTCGTTTATTGAAACAATCGATTATTAATCTTTCTATTATGCCCACCACTAATGTTAATATAAACTTAGCAAAATTTTTGTAAGTCGACTCGAAAAATGAGAACTAAATTTTATAAGTATGGACGAAATAATAGATTTAATATTTCAAAATGCAGTACAATTTTTTTTCTCTCTTTTGTCTTATGAGGGATACCACTGCTATTAGCTGCTTCAAAGCTATACTCTAATATATAAAGAATAAATTTAATCAATACAGTGAAAAATGTGGGTTCAGAAAAGGGAGAAGCACAATAGATGCCATTTTCTCATTACAACAAATTATGGAGAAAAGAAGATAATTTAACCTACAACATTTCTGCTGTTTATTGATTATGAAAAAGCATATGACAAGGTAAACCAGGAAAAACTTTAGCAAATTCTACATGAATAAAATATCCCAACCCAACTCTGGAAAGCAATACAAAGCCTACATAAAAACTCAAAAGTCTGCATAAAATATTCTAACGGCCAACTATAAGACCCAATTAACACCAATAAAAGAGTCAAACAAGGATGTGGATTATTACCAAATTTATTTAACATTTACATGAATAAAATTATTAAAGATGGAAACAAACAATTAACAACGGAATACAGTTGAACAACAGGAATAAAATCCAAACTATATTATTATTATTATTATTATTATTAGCCATATGGTGCAAGGAAGCCTGAGGCTTATGCTGCACCGCCAAAATTTCCGAGTTACCCTGAGAGAGAGAGAGAGAGAGAGAGAGAGAGAGAGAGAGAGAGAGAGAGAGAGAGAGAGAGAGAGAAGTAGAAAGAAACCACCAAGAAAGAGAAGAATGATGATATCCAGCTCAGGACCCTGGTTGTGCCAAGCCCATACTCACCAGGTGTGAGCCCCTGGGATTTATGCTGATGATCAAGTTATAATTGCAGAATCGTAAGCTGTATAGAGATAACAGCTAATGAACTGAATAAAATAAGCAAAAAGTACAAGATGAAAATCTCCACCTCAAAAACAAAATCAATGGAATTATTTGGAAAAAACATACAAAGTCAAAATTGTTATTGATGACAAAATAATAGAACAAAGAATATCTGATTTCACCTATTTGGGAAATTTGATATCAAATGGAGGAAGACATCCACACTAAACTTCAAAAATATAATAAAATGAACGGAACGATTAAACGCTACTTCGGAAAACAAATGGCAACTGAAACACTACACAACATCACTTCAAAATCAGCCCTCTTCTACAGCTGTGAGACTTGGGTCATAAATAAGAAAGATGCACAAAAACTAGAAGCAGCACAAATGAAATTTTTAAGACCATTATTACAAGACTAGATGCGCCTCCGTAGCCAGGTGGGAAGGAGCAGCAGTGCGTAGCACACGCTTCTTGATTAGACCGGGGTTCGAGCCCGTCACCACCAAATATGGAGAATGCGGAAAGGTCAGAGAATGACCGCCGCATATCCCGGAGCAATATGGCCTTAGTTGCTTATGCTCCTAAAAACCAAATAACAAACAAACAAGACTAGATCATCAAAGAAATTTAGATATTCGCTAGAAATTAAAAGGAGATAACATAGTAAATGACATAAAACGGTATCAGAAAAAAATGTATCAGCCACATAGAAAGAATGAACCCAGACCGGATCCCAAAATTAGCCTTTAACTACAAACCTACAGGCAAGAGAGAGATGTGGACCGACCAAGACAACGATGGCGAGATCAAGACCACCTCCAAGAGCTGCAACGGAACAGGTCTTAAAAGACCTAAGCCAGACCAAGTTCATAATGATGATGATTGTCTTATGTATTTTCTCTTCTGTTGGATAAGGAGAGAAAATTGTCTAATCCGGAACATTTTACAAAAAAATAAATACATCGTCTTACAATCCAGAAATATTAGTGAAGCAATCTGGCTTTCGTATTAACAAACGCATTCGTCTTTAATAATTCATGAAGAAAAAAAAAGTGACATTTTCTCTCTTTTAGTACTATCTCTTATTCAATACACTTCGTTAACTACGCGAACTTTCCAAGAACAATCTTGGAAAATGCCCAGTGTGAGCACACTCCTGGATGCCTCATTAAATCCACGGTTAATATTTTCCATGAACGACTACTTATAAATGACTATTTAATTCCACACAACCAACGTTGTTGCACCGTGATAATACCTTGTTATAATTATTTCTTAAGAAGGATAGTTATTATTATTTTTGTGCTCCAAGGTAAAGTAATTTTCCTTTGAAGCAAATTCGTTGATATTCTCAATACGTTTAAAATTGACATTACAGTATACGATATTTGCTTCAACTTTATTAACATTTGTTTACATTTAACAAACTGAATTATTATTATTTACATTTTAAATACTAGTGCTACGTTATATATATAATTAAATTAAATTATATAAAAATTGAAGCGTCAACTTCAGTTACGAAACTTGATTAATATTTATGAAATTTTTTTTCTCGCGGACATATTTGGTTCTCACTAGGTGGCATTTTATTTTATTTTAAGCTTTGATGACTGACGTTAGAAGAATGTAAAATTGCAATTTCAGACGACAGAAATGCTAGTGTTGCCATTGGCAACCAATTAAGAAAGATTATGTTAAATATTTTTTAGCAGAAATTAATACTTGGACGTTAAAATAATTTATTTAAAATGCTTGATATGGAAATATTATTACACTAATGGGGAGAGAAAAACAAGTTAAATAATTTAAGAACTGCGCTACATTCATTTCAGTTTCCTTAGGTTACATTGGTCGGGAAAAAAAATCGCTTCCTGTTAAAATTCAGGTTGAATATTGTAGATTCTTGTTGCAGAATTCAAATATGGCAACCATATTACTGTAACCCCACCAATTTTAAGGGAGAAGGGATTAAAGTCAAAAACTAAGTTCCTAGTAACAATAATAAAAAAATAAAAATAAGATTTCATATATTTTGAATAAATGTTACGTACAGTACTAAATATTGAACAGTGGGTCTATTGTTCTGGGTACCTTATTGGGTACGTTATGAGATTTGTTTATCTCATAACAAAACACTTATTTTGTCGTGTTTTGCCTTTGGTAATCGTCTGTTGGTGTCTCCAGTACGAGATTCCAACAGTAGTCTGTCAATATATTTGGACTCAATTTTCCCTGATATCTTTCTTCCATTTGTGAAATATCTTGGTGAAACCTTTCACCGTGTTCATCGGAGGCCGCTCTCAAGTTTTCAGGAAAAAAAAAGTCTAAATGAGAATAGAGGAAATGAACCTTAACAACAGGTCTTGGTTTTCGATCATTAACCTACGATATTTGAAAACTGAGGGTGATTAGAACTTTTTAAGCACATATCTGTGGGTTCAAAACGTGATCTGAGTTTTTGAACATATTTCCTAAGAGAATCTATCGAAATTATTTCAGGGAGGAACTTGATGCCGACCAGTGTTATCGAATAACATGCCACAGGGATTAAAAATTTTCTATTCGGCTCAACAACAAATTTTCAGTGCAACACTAAATTTTCTGCAACGCAAACATAACGCAATGAGAACAAACTAGAGTACAGGTTTGATTCGATTAAAATATGCAGTTCCCTTGCCTGGATAATTTTGTTTCGTTGGTGATGGAAGAAACTTTTCAAGCGATCGCGTAATCTTAGGCGAAACTGTAAAGCTTTTCCATCTGACAGCTCAAGTTTTTCGTTTTGTAAACAGGCAACCTGACCAAAGAATGCATAAAATTTACAAAGTACTCGAATTTTGCGGGAACACAGAAGGGTGAGGGGGGGGATTAGGGGTATTCAGTTCCGGGGCCCATAAATTATATATTATTATATATACCCCAGGGGCTCACGTCTGGTGAGTATGGGCTTGGCAAACACAGGGTCCTGAGTTGGATATCATCATTCTTCTATTTCTTGCTTTCTTGGTGATTCCCTTCTATTTCTGACTCTCTCTCTCTCTCTCTCTCTCTCTCTCTCTCTCTCTCTCTCAGGGTAACGTTTTTTTAACGTTTGGATGGTGCAGCATTAGACTCAGGCTTCCTTACACCATATGGCTAATAATAATAATATATTTTTAAGTAATTAAAATTGTTTTAATAATCTTCAAAAGTGTGTTTTTTAAGTTATTAATTTTGTTATTTTATTTATTTATTATATGTTAGAATTAACTTTTTGCATTTTAACCTTCACCAGGGCCGTAACGCCTGTGTGTAGATTGTACACAGCACAAGGTCGCCTTATGAAGGGGATGCGATCCAGAGTTTTAACAGCTAACAATATTTTTAAACGTTAAAATAAAAACAAGAATGATTATTCTCGTTTTTTTGTTACTATAAACAGTACTCAAAAGTTACAAAAAAAAAAAGGGGGTTCTCTAGGATAGCACAGTTGGTAGGATCACCGTCCTCTCCACACCGAGTGGAACAGACCTGTGTTCGAGCCACCGTCGATGACGGGAGGAATTTTTATGAGCCTTTTTCACAACGTGGTTGTGTTTCTCGCTCTCAGGCGAGGATAGCATGGTTTTTCTCCCAGAAACTGGTATTTTTAGTCCAGCAAACAGAAAATTGACTTAAGAACACACCTAATTTACGAACAATATACACGGGCTATATGGCCTTAGTCGCCGATGTTCCTAAAACCCTACAACAACAACAACCAACGGAGGCCGTCATGAACTTTGCACCAGGGTATGCGTCAACTCCGACTTCCCTTAGTCGCTTGCAAACCCCAAAGAGGGAATCTAAAGGTATCTGGGGAGTTGCAACGTGCAATAATAATTATAAAGAAAGCGAACAAATTGAGCAGAGTACAACAATTAGCGAACTACAGTCTGCATACAGACCGCTAATGATATTTCACGATCCATGACCGATTTGAACCAAAATCAAACATTTGTAGTAAAGTTTTGTAAGTTCATTTTTGTAAATTCTTTTTAATTGTAAATTCTCATTTTTGTAAGTTCTCTTAATTTGACGCTTTAGATTATTTTGTAACGAATTCGATAAGAATTTAGTAATGTTCTGCAACGAATACTATTTATCCTGTGCAGTGTTTTGATACCTTCACAGAAATATATTTAAATGCATTCTATACTACAATTTTATCATTCTTTGAATCGATTTGATGGCTGTGATGTTTCATCACTGGAATTTCCCAACCTAAAAGGAGCGGATGTGTGGATCTCAATATAAGTAGTGACACCAGTCAATTTGACACGCTAATCGTTTACAGCCATCAGTGTAGACAAAACGTTGTGTATCAATTCAACATTATTTACTTACGAAAATGTGGTTCGTGTCAATATGAAGTATGACTTCCATGAACAACGATGTGCCCAAATGTTTCAGTAGTGGGTTCGGAAGATGGCAAATGTCATTTTGGTTAGAAATAAGCCATGTGTTTTGTACTTGTTGTGTGATTTTAGGAGCATCAGCGACTAAGGCCACATTGCTCCGTATATATTGTCTGTAAATTGCATGTGTTCTGAGGTCGATTGCTGGACGAAAATCCCGAGTTTCCGGGAGAAAAAGACCATGCTACCCGCCCCTCCTGAGACCGACTAACTCAGCCACGCGAAAGGCCTATTAAAATTCTTCACGTCATCGACGAGCTTCGAACTGAGGTATTTTCCATTCTGTGTGGGGAGGATGCAATTCTACCAGCTGTGCTACCCACAAGGGTGTCTTGTTCTTATGCTGTGAGTTGGGAAGCAATGATACGGACTATGTGTTCCATGGACGACAGGATATGGAAGCATGTTCGTATTAAATAGGCACTATTGGGATATGATTTGCCTTTAACCAACGGGTGGTTTGCTGCTGGAACAAACTTCCATCTGCCATTGTGGAAGTTGATAGCTTAAATAAATTCAAGGAAGAACTGAACAAACTTTTAGAGCAAATGGAGAGGTGAATGGGGAGGGGTTTTTTTGGCTGATGCTGTATAAGCTTGCTTTATTGCATCATATGACACTACTAATGCTAATGCTAATGAGAGTAATACGTCGGCTGGCATCTTACAGTTGGAAAATTGTTTGAGCTGAATCACTGGTCTTAGAATGGTTTCAACATATTTTTCCCATCAACATGCCATCAATAAAGACCAGACGTGAACAGGTGTATCCGATGGTTCACCGTACCATGATTCCAAGTGTTGACCCAGTACGCTTCTCCAATGCAAACTGCATTACTCCTACCACCGGAGTGTCCAGATGCACGGGCATACGATCGTCACTGGATCAGAAACGAAACAGAAACGTGATTCGTCACTAAAACAACACAATACTATTTTTGTCCTCAAGAAGCTCTCAACGAACTCTGATGGGATGGCATCAGTTGCATACGAGGCAACGGCCATAACGGTAAAACACTACTCCTGGCAATCGTCTGCTAATAATGCTCCTCAACAGAACCACAAACGGGTATGGCGTTACGATGTCGGAAAACTAGCGAACTGTGAAACATCTGTTTCTTGTCTTAGTCGGCTGTTCCGTCGATTCTTCCGTTCTGACGTTCTTCTGATACCATCAAAGCCCTGGAGACGTGTTCCAGTTCCTGTACTTATTGTTCCCAATGGCATCCAACTAACTGTTCTGTCATCACGACTCACACGAATGGCATTGCCATGTTAACGGTCCTGCTTCTAATAACTCTATGATTCAACCCCTTTCAAAACCTCCCATTGTACATAACGTCGCCTTACGCGAGTTACAAGCATTCCAAGCTCTTAGACAGTCATTCAATCACCGTTTTGTTTCCAAATAGCGTTCACACATTTTTTAGCACCATCAAATTCGTACTTTGGTAGGAATCCGAAGATGTTAAGGTTGGACGACACTTTCGGCTGGGCTGATCAGATTGATACGCTAATCGTTTACGTCCATATACATCACATTTATGCATATAAATTTTCAGTTAAATCCGTCTTTCAAAGCAGGTATCATTAAATCCACACTGTTCATTACTCACTAAGGTAATCCCTAATTAAATCATTATATCTGAAGCGACTATAATAACCCTTTGAAGATGTAAACAGCAAAATGGAGTTCTTTTATTTCCTTCTTATCTACTGTAATTTCAATTTTTTTTTGTATGATACTACATTTTTTATAAAAAAAAAATATGCTATTATTACTGTACTAATTTGTCTTGGATTCACTAATTAAGACTTCCTGCTATTTGATTCCTGCTAATAGATCCTGAACAAAAACAGATAAGTGGATAGAACAGTTCTATATATACAGAGAGAACAAGTGCGCAGTCCAGGTCGATATCCAAGGTCCAGCTGAAGAATCTTTGACTGACAGCACCAGAAACTTTTTTGTTCATCAACGTTGAATTTATGCTGCTTTCTGGGAGCCATAAACGATGACAATTTAGGACTTCTTTTAAAAGGGGACTGCACCATGGTATGCAGGGTAGCTGACAAAATTCATATTAAAGTTTTCTTTCCTTCTATTTTAAATTATTCATTACACAACCGTAAATTTATTGTACTGTACTCTTATGAGTAATAAAGATTTTAAAAATTCAACGTCCCAAAAATAAAAGTACCATCTGATGTATTATTCTGCATTTTATAGACAATTAGACAAATTTCTGCCAAGATGGATCCATGATAGGTGCATCAGTAGCACGAAAACTGTGGTCTGCTAACCCTTCCTCACTGAGTTTGTGTATCTGTCCATAGAGTTCCGTGAGCAGGTGAATTTTCTGCTATTATGTGCAGAAAATCCACCTGCTTAATGAATTTTTATCTCTAGCAGTTCTGGAAGCTAATGTATAAGAGATTATGTATCCAGCGGACTGTATAGACAGACAGGTTTTTGACTTTCTTTTAAATCTACATATTTTGAAACGTGAAATGGCAAAGGTTGAAGGCAGAAACATTTTATTATTGAAAATTTGTGACACTGCTGTAGATACTGACGAAACCTTGATATGCAGAGCTAATATTCAAGTAATGTGGACCTTAGAGGAGACCGACCATTGTATTTTCCGGACTGAGGCGTTCGATACGGTCTCGATTCCTCAATTTGCCCATCTCTTGGTTGAAGTTCTTGAAGTAATTTGACCGAATCCTTGTTGCTGTTGAGATCTGACTAATGGGCCTATGGTAGCCAAATGGTCTATTCAAAACTAGTACACGCATTGGAGTTTAATACGCCAAATATATAGTTGTAAACTCCTTTTATCTATGTAGTCCTGCCAGAGTATAAAGAGAACCTTAATTTCACTTTATTTAAAAACCAATGGATCCACATTCAATGGTACCAATTCTAATTCCATGGTTTCCTCTCCCTATTACGAACCCTATTCCATGAAATTGTGGATGGGTAATAATAAAATCACGTTTATTAGGATGTCGATAAAATATTATGACACTACTTGGAGATCATTATACGTATTAATTGTGATTGATACACCACATTAATATATATTGATTCCGTCCACCTGACATGCCTAACAAGGAATTTAGAGGACGTTTTAGTCGTTTAAGAAACATTGGTAAATATTGAAAATGGTTTTAAATCCAAAAATGTCTCTAAACGTTTCTATTTGTACTTAGAAACTTTCTTCACAAAATATTGACCATTTTTCAATTGCCCTGTATAAATGTATTCGGCAAACCTTTTGTTCTCAGGTTTAGAAACAGCAGGCCATGGTCGGCAGGATTTCATAGTACTAAGAGGATCAGAACTTTCTGCGCAACAATTATATAAGAATAAGATTTTTATCCAGCAATATCTGGGGATGAAAAAATGGGACTTATGATCCAATTGAATTTATGATACGAAAAAGTTCCAAATATCCACAGATATTTGGAACTAACTGTGATAAGTTCATTGTTTATGCATTGCATATTCAGTTTAAACGAATATTTTTTCCCCTTCTGTTTCTCCAGTCGTATTTGTCAAGAACAAGATGCGAAGTATTTACAGAAATGCTCATGGTGTGGTCGCTTATCTAAAAATAGCAGTGTTCAAAGGGGTGAAGAACATCTCTGCACTTGCTAAAGGGTTATATTTCTGTTCTTTCACGCCCACTGCGTCTTCTCTGCAGCTGTTGGGCATTCGAGCTTGTCGGAAAAGTTCGCCACACCCTCTGACTTGTTGGATACGTAGTTCAACTATCAGCCAAATGGTTTCCAAGAAATTTTCACAGCTCGGCAACAAACTATATCAAGAATCGGTAGAGTAATCATGGATTCTAGAGGTCAGAGTGCCTTCTCTTGTGCAGCAAAACTTGAAATGGAGGTTTGCCCGCTAGATGGCAGCAAAACTCTTCCGGAAGTCCTAGTTAGATACAAATGTCAGGAGAAGCTTTTTAAAAGTCGAATTTCTAGTTTTTCTTAAATGTTATTTAATCATGAAATATAAGTAAAATGTAATCATTAGTGCTATCAATTTAATAATAAATTTCTAAGCTATTAAACGAAACATAATACTAACTTATGTAGGTTAAGAAAGAACAAAAAAAAAAATATATATATATATATATATCAAAATAGTTTTAACCGTTTATTTGATTATTAAAAGAATGCCCATATTGATTGAAATGATATGTTGATAGTTCTTGTGAAAGATTTATTCTACAGGCACTGGCTAAAAAAATTAGAAACCTTTTTCAATATCTAGTAAGGCCGCCTTTTTTTTTCAAAATTACAGCGGTTATACAGTGTGGCATGGATTTCACTAGGTGTCTGAGGGAGTCTAGCTTTAGATTCTATCGTTCTTCCATCAGGATATTTGTCAGCTGCTGTACTGTGGTCGAAAGAGAACAACGAGCCGAGCTGCCCTTTCCAACATATCTCAGACATTCTAAATTGGATTCAGATCTAGAGAATTGGGTGGCCAAGGTAAATGTTGGAAATCTTGAGAAGGTTCCACGAACCATTCAGATAAAATTTTTCAATGGTGGATAGTTGCGTTCTTGTCTTAAAAGAATTCAATCATAATCGGAATAAAAATAAAGCAGATGAAGTTCGTTCGATACGATAGAAAGATATTCAGTAGAAGTAACAGGACCTTCTAATGGCATGAGCGGACCCAGTCCATACTAGCAGAATATATCATGATATATTCTGCTAGTATGGACATATTCTGCCAGATTGTCGACCACTCCAGCCGCTTGAGTGGTGGACAATCTGGATCTATGGATTGATGAGGTTCACGCCACACTTTCACCCTACCACTGGTGCAAAAAAGTGTAAATTGAGACTCGTCAGACCACGTTATCTTTTTGCACTGTTCCACAGTTCAGTCTTGGTGTTGGAGGCACCACTCCACTCGAATCTTTCAATTTTTTACAAAAAGAAGTGGCTTTCGTATGAGCAACCGACTAGCAAATCCCAGATTCTCGAACTCCTGCAGCGTAATTCGATTGAAATTGTGTCTTTCTTTGCCTAGATTAAAAATTTAAATAATTTTCTGCAATCGCTCTTCGAGTACGAACTTTCTGTCGCATTTCTTCCTTCTAGAGCTGCATCCTCCTTCAAATTCCTCTCTTTTGAGACGTTTGCTTTCAACACACCAGTGATTTCCTTTGTTTTCTCAATTGCGGTTCCTGCTAAACGTACGCCAACAATAATACACTTTTGAAAATCAGAAAGATCACTTGTCTTCTCCATGACTGGATCGAATAAGAAGTCCTAGGAAAGTGTACAGTATTGTGTACAGTAACCTGATAGCAAGGAACTTGTGACACAATATGGCAAGTGATATTTGCATACCACACATTTATCATTCTTGACGCCAATTGTAAAAGATTTCTAATTTTTTGGTCAGTGAGCGTAGTTAAAAACTAAGAACGTGGATTCGCATATATCAGTGTTGCAGCAGAATGATTTTTTGAGGTTGCCAGTAAGTTATATTGTATGGGGCCATTGAAGAGTTTAGAAATTGCTGCTAGTGGTAGAAGAACATCGATTAAAATCCACTAGCGTGTATTGAAGCTTAGGGATAAAGTTTTACACTTCATATTGAGTAAAATAAAATAAAATAAATAAATAAAAGGAATATAAACAATCCATTATACGCTAAACAGTGATGGACGATGTTTATACATAGTGGGCCGTATCAGAAAGATCACTTGTTTTCCGAGAAATAATTTTATAATTATTTAACTTAATTTCATGTCCGTATTATTTTATGAATATGAACATTACATTTACATATTCTTATTTATGACATTTAAGTGAATGAACTTCAAACTTTTTTCAGTAATTTACTTTTTGATAAATTTTATCTCCTCTCAATAAACTAACACATGTCCCTGTATTCTGGATTTGGGTTTAGAGGAGGCTCGAATTTTTTTGGAGGTGGCTTAGTCGTCTCTGGTATCCCATGATGGCCCTGGATATGCCACTATATATTATATATACACTTAGTGATCACTGAATTGTTTCCACTTATCTAATAGTGTTAGGCCACCGTTCGCAAGGACAACAGCAGCTATTCGCCTAGGCATTGATTCCCCTAGATGTCTGAAGACGTCCGTAGGGATCTGCAGCCATTCTGCCTGCAAGTCTTTCCACAGTATCGGAATAGATGAACGGTTGCATTCTAACACGCCTCACTTCCCGTTCCGAAACATCCCACAGGTGGTCAGTTGGTCCGGCGAATTTAGAGGCCAATCAAGATGGGTGATACCTTTGTTGTTCCTCGAAACACAATGCGGGTCCGATGATATGGCGCATTATGACCTAGGAACATCGCATTTCTATACGGTAAAAAATGCAACATGGCCGGGTACACATTGTCTCCTAAGAGCTGCTGGTAGAACTCGCCAGCGAAATGTGGTCCAGAAGCAACAAAGGTCTTTGCCAGCAAAACCTGAACCATATTCGCGTGTTGCACCAGGAATTTGGACTCATCCGACTAGCACACTAGTTTCCGGCTCTCCAGTGTCCAACCAATGTCTTGGGTCGTCTTCTGAAGACGCCATAAGTCTCAGCATGTGGCGCATCATTATTTGAGATATTGTTCTGGCATTCTTCATAATGTATTACGATGTCAACTGTCACACGACGACCTGCCGTTGAACCCATACAACGCGTTGCGCCCTTCGCTCACCACGAACATCCGCTTTGCGTAATCCTTTACAGTTCTGTCGGCGGGAGGTGGTTTAACCAGTTCGACATCGTTCTTTGTACACCTTTAACCACAGTGGGCCGTGAGCATCTGACAAGACATGCCATTTCTGATATGGAAACACCCGACGCACGAGCTCCCACAATCATGCCCTTTTGAAACTCTGTGATACTTTTGGTACGTACCATAACTGCTACTTTATCACTTTGACTTTGGAATATAATTAAATCTTGGAATTAAATATATGAATACTTAATATGGTGCAAGGAAGCCTGAGGCTTATGCTGCACCAGCCAAAAAAAATTACTGAGTTACCCCGAGAGAGAGAGAGAGAGAGAGAGAGAGAGAGAGTCAGAAATAGAAGGGAATCACCAAGAAAGAGAAGAATGATGATATCCTGCTCAGGATCCTGGGTGGGCCAAGCCCATGCTCACCAGTGTGAGTCCCTGGGGTAATGTTTCATTACTTTTACTTTTGTTTGCTCTATCTGACTAATATGTAAACATAATAATCTTATAATTTAATTTAATTTTGAAATTTTATAATTTGCTAAAATATATTAAGCAACAGTATGTTTGGTAAAAAATATATTTTATATTTTCATCATAAAAAGAAAGTATTAAAATCGTGTTCAAGAAAACTTTTAAATAAAATTAAACTGGATTATTTGAAACCACTGTATTATAACACGCAGTGGATGTATAAACTAGAAGGTAATGTTATATAAACCTTCCCGGGAGACTGTAATATTAGCCACGTTAGATAATACACTGAAATACGACAGGTGCATCCCAATGAGATTTGATCCTAAAAACAAGTCTTCGAGATAAGCCCAGTGAAGGCTTTCTAATTTATCTACTAGCTTCAAAGCAAAATAAACTTGAAAATCTAATTTATCTGTTAGCTTTCCAAAATAAACTTGTTGAAAATTTCTCGCTATTTTTCAAAAATGATGGTTGGATTAACATATTTAAATCTTCATATGTTTATTCATTTCCAAATTCCGAAAGAAGAAAAAAAAAAAGAGAGATTTAATTTTTATTTTTACCGAGTAAGCCACCCTAAAAACAAAAGACCCTTACAGACTCTAAAAAAATGTGATGCAAAAAAGCAAGCCTATGTAACATTAGCCCAAAAAAAAAACCATTTCACACATCCATTTTCTCTAAAAATCTGTCCAGTTCCTCCTTGAATTTATTTTAGCTATCAACTTCCACAACGACAGATGGAAGTTTGTTCCAGCAATCAACTACCCGCTGGCTAAAATCCGCACATCCATTCGACAACTGTCTTTCCTCAATTTGAATTTATGCCCCCTTAGGTTCGTAATCTGAAAAAGAAGAAGAATCCCATCAGAATTGAGCCTGCTCAACCGATTCAAGGCCTTATACACCTCAATCAGATCACCTCGCAGGTGCCTACTCTCCAGCTGCTGCAATTTGCAGAACTTAAGCCTCTCTTGGTAAGAGGACCCCTTCGTTCCCCTCACCAATCTTGTTGCCCTTTTCTGTACTCGCTCAAGCAACTCTACATCCTTCCTAAAATGAGGCCTCCAGACCTGTACGCAGTACTTAAGGTGTGGGCTGACCCTTTATACAAAGGGATAATCACCTCCCTTTCCCTACTAGCAAAATTGCTGCATATCACTTAAAACACCCCATTACCTGCTCTGGCAGCCTGTCTGCACTACTCAGAAAACTTCATATCTGACTGCACAATTACTCCCAGGTCTTTTTCATTTTCTACCACCCTAAGTGTAGTACCACACAAAATCTTCGAGATAAAAGCAGTGAAAGTTTTATAATTTATCTGGTAGCTTCAAAGCAAAATAAACTTGAAAATTTCTCGCTTTTTTTCAAAAATGCTTGGCTGGTTGGATTATATTTAAATATTTTAGTGTTTTATCCAGTTCCTTCATATGATTATTTACAGTAGGCCCTCGATTTAACGGACTAATTGGGGGAAGGGGTGTTACTTAAACACGTGAAAAACTATACAATGTAACTAATGGAATGTTTGCACCACTTTTTTTTCTTAAAGTTCACACAAAGTTGTTTTCATTTTTTTTCATTTAAATCTATTTTAGAGGGGGAAAATACTTTAAAATTCTTAAACTCCATGAATAAAAAACATACAAAAAATGTTAAAAAAAAGATACATAATATTCAATATTAATATTAACTTAAATGAAAGAATCGCAATTTTCAGAGTCAGAAACAACTGTTATATGGAGGGAGAGGTGTTAATTCCTTGCTGGTAGAGGGTTCTGGTGAAACAGGTGCGGTTGATGAAGTGGTTTTGAAGAAATTATCAAGCTTCAGTTGCCTTGGTGCTACTTCCTTATTACTGTAGATCGAAATTCTCTAAAATGTTCATAATAAGGAAGCATATCAGGGTCTGATGATGATTCAATATAATGTATGATGTCATCCATATGTTGTCTTATAACAGACAATTTAGGGTGAGGTACAACTGATTTTTCACCTTTGTCATCATCATGGTCCTCTTGTTCTCCATGGAGGACATTTTCCGCAATATCTCCCTCAGAAAAAAACTTGATAGCCCGGATCACCTTCATCATTTTCGAGCCACTGTTACACATCATTCTCAGTTGCATTTTTTGTTGTCGGCCGTCAGAAGAGTGTCCCGACAATTAAATGCATCAACTCCCTCAAAGTCCATTTCAGGTTCTCCATCGTACAACAACTTCTTCCAAGCATTGGCCAAGGTAGTAATCTTCATATCTTTCCACGCAGCTGCGAAGTTGAAGATAGCAGATGTGATGTTGTATGCACGTAAATTTTGCAGTGTCCTGGTACCTCTTGTATCTTCTTCTGTTTCTTCCAAAACAGCCATCACCTCTCCCAAAAACTTATTTTTATACAACCTCTTATAGGCAACGATTACACCCGATCCATCGGCTGTATCAGTGAAGTAGTGCTAGGGGGCAGAAAAACACATTTAATTCTCCCATCCCTACTAACTAATCTCTCAGTATTAGTGTGAGCAGGTGCATTATCTAGCAGTAAAACAGCCTTTATTTCATTAGATGGAATTTTCAGCACATCTGTCTGATGTGTGACGCTATCAAACTGTATTTCCTACTGTATTTCTAAATTCTGAGAGAGAGAGAGAGAGAGAGAGAGAGAGAGAGAGAGAGAGAGAGAGAGAGATAAAAAAAAATAATAATAATAACAAATAAACAAAAAACAGATAATATACTGCCTAAAATACGTCAGGTGCATCCGAATGAGATTAAATTCAATTTTGGTGATTTTAAGGGTTAAGTTTGGCTACTTTTAATTCACATTTAATTAATTCATATAATATTAATATATTAAATAGTCAAATTTTTCACATTTGTTGTAGGTGTCGCTTTATCAAAGAAATATAATTTATTTATTTATAATACTGAAAGTTCCTTTCATTTTATTCAAAAAGCACATTTATAAAACTGACAATTTCACAAAAGCTGGCAAAGGAAGTCACGCCCACACACGTGCAACATCCGGAAGGACTTAAGTCTGCGCATGCGCATTTCAACATATGTTAGTAACGCGTACATTTATACTTTCGTTAATTTTATTGCAAAAATAGGCACAAGAAATGAATTTAAGCAAATACTTAAAACGAAAAAATGAAAATTCACCTTATTTTTAAAGGAAATTTTCAAGTTTTGCGCATTCATGAATTACGTATACTGCATGCAAAATAATTGGGAATCTTGGTGAGAATTTTCACTTTAGTAAAAAAAAAAGAACATTTCTTTTTTTTTTGTACAAATTTTCTGAATTTTAACTGTGACGTCATCAACTCAGTTCATTTTCTAAACGTTACAAAATTATAAATTTTAATAAGTGAAGAAAATAATTAAGAACAAAATAAACAAATCAACTTTTAACCAACTGCAATGTTACTTGTGTTTCGTCTTCTTTTAATGGGTTCTTTTTTTTTTTTGTTTTGCAACATTTTCTTTTTCCTCCCTGCTGGTACAATAATTAATGCCATCTGTCAATTCTCATATTCAAGTGTCATTCGGTGAGAATACTTATTTAATATCTAATATCTGAAGGGCTTTACTGATAAATATTTTTACCAACAAATATCAAAGTTCACCAATACCACACAGATCTCGAAATACAGCCAGTGTTAAAAATCGATGGTGAAATAGAAAGATATTCAATTGGAACTAATATTTATCTTTATCATATTTGGCTAAAAACTAATCCGCTTATTAAATAACCCATTGTTTCTAGTGGGCGGTTTATTAGGTTCACCATGTCCGTTCATCCGTCCACATGTAATAACTTGGCTCCTAGTGAATTGAATTTTGATGAAATATTATATTTGGGCTTTTAGAAAGATTTATTCAGAAATCTGTAATTTCATTGCATCTCGTTCAAGACAGATTCGTTGGATCGTCGCTCGGTCCAGCTAATCCTCAACATCCACCTCCAGACCCACATCTACAATGCCTCCAGTCTCTTGATATCTTGCTTGCATAATGTCCAGGTTTCACTTCCATACAGCAGCACACTCCAAACGAATGACTTAGCAAACTTTTTTTGGTCTCCCTGTCGATGTGTTTGCTAGTTAGAATATTTTGCTTGTTACTGAAAGCTTGCTTGGCAAGGGTGATTTTTCTTCTGATCTCTGTAGCGCACCAGTTGTCCTGGGTAATGAAACCCCCCAAATAACAAAACTGTTTTACTTGTTCCACTTTGTTATTCCCCATTTTGATGTTTGTTTGAGGTTGTTCATCATTCTTGGTGACAACAAGTATTTTAGTCTTTTGTGCATTTATCTTTAGATGTGAATCTTGTAGCCTTTCCAACATCTTACTCAGCTCCTGCTCTGAGTCAGCTAATAATGCTATGTCGTCCGCGAATCTGATGCAGTGAATCTATTGTCCGCCTGGACAATAATCTTGATATCCTTTGCTTCCTGCTTCATTTTTGTTATGGATTCCTCGATGAACATGTTGAAAAGGTACGGGAATAAAGAGCAACTCTGCCTCACACCTCTCCTGATCCTTGCTTCCTTTATGGTGCCATTAATATCTATTTCAGTATGTTGTGTCTTGTACAGATGCAGGATAAGCCTTCTATCTCTTCAGTCCAGGCCAAAGTTTTTCATGACTCTGAACAACATCTTCCAATTTACGTTATCAAAGGCTTTTTGTATATCAACAAAAGCAATGTATGTTCTCCTATTCATTTCCATTCTTCTTTCAAGAATTGTTCTTATTGCTAGAAGCGCCTCCTTTGTCCCACATCCAGTTCTGAAGCCAAAATGATCTTGATCGATGACCTTTTCTATTCTTTTGTTGATCCTGTTCTTCACTACATTCAAGATGATTTTGGGTGCATGGGACAGTGGGGTTATAGTTCTGTAATTGGCACAGTCATTAGCATTTCCTTTCTTTGGAAGAGTGATTGTTCTGCTTTTATTAAAGTCATCTGGGACTTCACCACTTTCATAGATTTTTTTTGTATCACTTGATAAAGCCTATCTTTCATATCTCCTCTCATATTCTTGAGTTGTTCAGCCTGGACATTGTCTGGTCCTGATGCTTTCTTGTTCCTTAATTGATTTAATGCTAACTCAAATTCACTCCTTGTAATTGTTAGCGTCCTCTTCCACCTTGTCTTCTCTTTCAATATAGTCGTTCTCATCAATTGTTTCTTCTCCACAGTAGAGTTCTTCTAGATATTCCTTCCAACGCTCACCAATTTCCTCTAGGTCCATCAGTAGGTTCCCTTGTTTGTCTTTAATCATCGTGCTCTTCGTTTTGGGATTGTATTGTAATGACTTAATCTTTCTATACGCTTTGTCTGTTCTTCCCGTTGTCAAGTCCTCATCAATGTCTTCTGCCATTTTATTCATCCAGTCTTGTTTTGCTTCCCGACATTTGGTTGTAATTAGGTTCTTTGTGTATCTATAGTTCTCCTGACCTTCCTCTGTGAGTGTTTTCCTATATTTGTTATGTCTTTGTATGAGTTCTAGTATTTCTTCCGTGATCCATGGTTTACTTGGACCAAAGCTCCTCCTTCTTAATGTCTCCTACGTTACTTTAATATACCTTGCTTTATCAAATCCCAGTTGATTTCTCCTGTTATGTTAGTTATGATTTCATTTGTTTTTTCTAATTTTACAAGACATTACATCTTTTACAATTTTACATCTTTTTTCTAATTTTACAATAATTTTCCATAACTTCCCAATTTTTTGTGGTCATTATGAATATATTCTGATGGCTATCATTTTAAATGGTCCAAACAAGCCTCACCACCCCTGGAGACTCTTCTTGAGGAATCAGAGGTGTCCGATAGCTGGTTTAGTTGTTAGAGGATACGCGAGGGCTGCTCAGAAATATGGCGGGGGCCCAGAATTTATAGTTTTGCCCCTTCGACATTTCGCTCTATTGTAAGCCGATTAACCTTCCTCTCTGGATGTCTTCCTTTTGTAACTTATCTACTATTCGGCATTATTCTAGGAATACAATAATTTTTAATAAAAAACTTTGAAAAATTTATAATTTGTTGTGTACAAAAACAATAATTTGAAAAAATTTCCTGAGAATTTAATTATCCGAGTATTCCTTCTTGGCCTCATTCTCTCTTTTTCCATTTCCTCCAGTGTATTGACATGTTAATGATCATAGGGATTCAAAAATGGTGATAAATTACTTATTAAGAATCTAAGGTTATACTCCAGAACATGGGCACCACTTTGTGGGCGTGGCTTCTTTTGCTTGAATCCGTCCAGAATTAGTGGCGTAACTAACCTAACTTTTTTTTTCACTAGCCAAAAATGAAAGCCTATTGAAAAACCACACTTGTTTTGCTTGAATCCATCCTGAATTCGGCCACATCCGCAATGCGGACTCGGGTGAACCCATTTTCTGGAGTTCAGCCGAATCTAAAAATGAGGAAACATATATGATATTAAAAATGAATATCAGGGCCGTTCGCAGAAAGAAAGGATAAACGAAGTACTTACCTTTCACGAAAGGAGACTGTTTTTGCCAAGGGTATATTGTGAAAAAAACTCTAGTTATAAAATTCAATCAATACAAGTGGTTCTGATACAGCGTTCAGCATGAATATGAAATAATGACCAGATTATTGAGAATGAAACGAAAAAGCAACCGGAATACAAAACAAAATTTTACCAACACTGAAACACAAAATAAAAAATATAGCAATTAGAATAGCGGATATAAATAAAAATTATATTGTATACAAGCAGGTATACTAAACTTTTGTAAATTTAAGAATAGCGGGTTTACAAACAGAAACACCTTGTTTCAATTCGCCATATTGGCTTTTCTGTTTTTTTTTTTTTTTTTTTTTGTATTAATCTAAAGCAGCGGCCCCAAAACTACTGAGATCTACGGACCCCTTCAAAAATAATAAAAAAAAGTTTGCGGATCCCTGCATATATGTCCTGGTGGGAGTTGTCCCCCTGGACCTGGAGGTAATTCTAAAAGGCGTGCACCACTGGCTCAGAAAAAGGCTCCCAACCACCCTGGATTTTACTACTAATCCAGAAAACACCATCAAAGAAGAAGAAGAAGGAATAAAACCGCCTTGCAGTCCATCTTCTTAACGCCTGGAAAAACAGATGGAATACCACCCCCAAAGGCTCCATCGCTAAAAAAATTCTTACCTCAAATAGCCCAAATCTACCCTAAAGCTCCAGCATGGTACAGCCCAGGTTTATACACCACCTTCCTGATTACAGGCCATAGATCCATGGATCCACAAACTTGCCTCTATGAATATCGTGGATGACCCTCGCTGCTTTCCGGTGAAAACGAACACTGGGATCATCTATTCTATGTTTGCCCGCTCTACGAGAACCTGCGAACATCGCTCATCAAAAAAAGACATGCCTTGCCTCGAGGAAATGAACATCTCCTAGAGGAAGAGATCTGATCAACGAGGAAGACCAGTACCACGCTTTCTCTGCCTTCGCCCATGATCCGTTCACCAGAAGAAGGTCACTAGTACAGCGTCCTGGAACCAATGCACACTGACCGACACCCTCATCTCAGATATTGAACATCTCCACCAGATTTGACTGTCTTAACCCGACTGCGAACATCTTCACCTGGATTGTGACCACTTCCATCTGATGAACTTGACATTCAGGTCGCTTGAATTGTTTCTCTCTTGATACGTGACTGTCTTTTCCACCCTCTCGAGGGTTCTCTTCTTCCACTTTCCGCCTAGGTGGGAGAAATCACACCGAACCTGCGGAGGATGCCTTCCTTTACATCCTCCGTCGCTCTATCTGTACTTCCTTTCTTTTATTCTCTTCAGTACATCCTGTACTGCCTGCAGTCTATTTTTTTTTTATTTGGTCCCTTTCCAGGAAGTTCAAGTGACCCTGGAAGAGACCAGCCAGAGAATTATGGGCAGCCTGGCTAACTCCTAGTGGTGTGTGCGACAAACATGGAGTCCATATTGCGGCCAAAAGCCAGAACACACAACAGAACCCAACACAATATGTCATATACAACACATTCTGGCTTTCACAGTGATACTGTTTGTCTCCACAAAGTTTATATGGCGCAGATGTGGGAAACCACCGGAGGCACCTTTCCCCTAACACTATACATATTATATATATATTTATATTACTTGGGACCCCTTCTGTACCTTTCGCAGTCCCTCTGGAACTGGTCTACGGATCCCCAGGTCTGCAGACCCCAGTTTGGGAAACGCTGATCTAAAGAACAGACATCATTACCATCTTCTCCCCCTTCCCAAACACACCGAGGTGGAAAAGACATCCTGCCAATGATGCTTCCCTTCTGCTGCTCTGCCATGATGTTCTGTCACTCTAAGTGGTTCGATATCTTCTTGGCTATGCATGCCATCAAGATCTTGCGCATTGTTGGGAGACAGGTGACCGGCCTGTATTTCGCCGGGTTTCTTATATCTTGGTCCTTAGCCTGCAGGTAGGTGATTCCTTGTGTAAGAAACTCTGGATTGTCTCTTCATGTATCTTACAGAAGATACATGAAGATGACACCACCTGGTCCCAGAAGCAATCTAGTACATCACAGTGTGATGCAGGGTGATCACCCAGACAGAATACACTCGTAGACAAGATCTGATCGTCCGGATAATACAATCAGAAATTAGCGCAAAAATACCATTTAATGAAGGAAAGTGTACTGTATTAAAAGTACGAATTCCAAGAGGTGCTACAAATCCCTAGTCATAGATTATACTAGGATCGCGCCATAATAAGGGACGAAACGATCCCGCACAACAGATCAAACATAACCAACAACGACAAGAAGGAAATGGCTACCTACCTGATCGACATGGCAATGCCCAACACCAGCAACCTCTAGAAAACCTACAAGGAAAAGATCAGGAAGAAAGTACACAGACCTAAGACAGGAAGTCAGATGGCAAATGAAACAAGTAATCACCATTCCGATCAAAGTGTCAACAACCCCCTCATGGTGTCAAAAAGCTTCCAAAAGAACCTGGCAGCAGAAGGCTTCCCAAAGAACTTGTACATGGAACTCCAGAAAACAGTGAACTGGAACTGAGGTCTTTTCCACCCGGTGTGGAGAGGGTGGCGATTCCAACAACTGTACTACCCACGTGGGTTCAGAAATCAGGATGTTAGGATCAAACTGTGGCTCATAAAATGCATTAAGAACTTTATAGCATTTTTGTAAGTAATATGATAATTTAGACTCAAGCGTTTAGGGCATAAGCCTCAAGCTATGAAGGAGTCTAGACTATGTATAAATATAGTGCAAATGCATCAGGAATACATAGCTGTATCTGAATAAATCAGATTATTAATAAAACGGCATCGTTTTAAGTTATATCTCATATTGTGAATACCTTCACAACGAGTTGCCATGATATTGCACTACTTCGAATTAGGTGAAGTAGTCTTCTCCTTAGGTGAAGCGTTACTTATTCGAAGTAGTGCAATATCATGGCAACTCGTTGTGAAGGTATTCACAATATGAGATATAACTTAAAACGATGCCGTTTTATTAATAATCTGATTTATTCAGATACAGCTATGTATTCCTGATGCATTTGCACTATATTTATACATAGTCTAGACTCCTTCATAGCTTGAGGCTTATGCCCTAAACGCTTGAGTCTAAATACATGATACACCATCAGGCATCTCTCATATTGTGGAGTTATACTTCATAACTGTTTTGCCATCATTGCATCACTCGGGTACCTACCCACCCACCGAAGAAGGGCCAAATAGCCCTGAAACGGTGCCGCTAGGGGGAGCTTGATGATGTCCGGAGTTTCCAAGAATAGGTAACAACAGCCTTCTCCACTGGGGCAGCGTTGCCTCTTCGAGGAGTTTTTGAGTGGTGTGAGTTGAAGGAGTTACTGTCCCTTTCATTCTTCTACACCGTTTCTTTTCCTCTTCCACTCCTACTATAACTTTCCCTCTACCTTTTTTGCTTTTCTAAGTCTAATAGGGACAAGTGGATATTCGAGTAGATATTCACATTACATACATAAATAGCCCTGAAACGGTGCCGTCTGGGTGGTGGTATCCATCTGAGAATAAGTAACACTAGTCTTCTCCTTAGGTGAAGCGTTACTTATTCGAAGTAGTGCAATATCATGGCAACTCGTTGTGAAGGTATTCACAATATGAGATATAACTTAAAACGATGCCGTTTTATTAATAATCTGATTTATTCAGATACAGCTATGTATTCCTGATGCATTTGCACTATATTTATACATAGTAATATGATAATGTAATTTGTATTGATTAAGAAATTTAATGATGGTTACCTTTTTCGAGTTAAGGTAATTATGACAGAAACGAGCTACGTCAATGAGAATACTTTTCTTATGGTTAAAACATTTTCCCAAACGCAAAACAGCAGGAACACTTTGTGGTTATGAATTCACATACACCGATGAGCCAAAACATTATGACCACCTACCTAATATGATGCTGGTCCTCCACGTGCAGCCAAAACAGCCCATTACCCGGCGAGGCATGGACGCAACAAGATTTCTAAATGTGTCTTGTGGTATCTGGTACCAACACGTAACCAGCAGATCCTTTAACTCCTGCAAGGTCCGTGGTTGAGACGCGTGGTGATGAACCAGGATAAAAGAATATCCTGGTTCATCACCACTATACATGATTTAGGGTCTTGTGATGAGCATTGGATTACTTTGGCGGGAACCCTATTTAATAGGATTCCCTATTAAATAGGGAATCCTATTATCTTGGAAATGCTGTTCTGCTGGATTCTAGCATACGGCTCTTGTATCATGATTAGGTCAATGGTGTGGTCCTCTCTATCTGCGCGGGTAACACATTGGTATCGTCACTATCCTCCCACACCGGTTGGAAAAGGTCCGAGTTCGAATCCTGTGGATGACGCGAGGAACTTTAGTGGGCTTTTTTTCACTCCGTGGCTGAGTTAGTCGGTCTCAGGCGCAGATAGCAAGGTTTTCCCCCCATAAATTGGGGTTTTTCGTCCAACAAAACAGACAAATCGACCATAGAACACACGCAATTAATAGACATAAGATACACAGCACGGCAGATGAATTTCATTATTCGGGTGACCTTAAAATAATAGTTTTTTTTGGATTTTTTTTGCCAATATGGCGTGCACCCGCCAGTATTGCACTACATCCGGCGGGTGCGAGATTTTCGGTGGTAATTAACCGGTACAGGATAACAGTTGACCCAGGCTCGGTGCCAGGGATGGATACCAGGCAGCAACTACCCATGTGTTGGCTGCACCCTGGTGTAAAAGTGGCCTGACACAAACAAAACAACACACATTAATATTTACACACATGCACTTATACTTTTTCAGGCTCATTATGCAGAGTTTCTGCACCATAATAGAGTACAAAGGTGGAGGTGGGCTAACGCCTAGGAGCTACCCCGATACAAGAACACACACACAGTACCTTAATTACCATTATATAGAATGGATATATATATATATATGTGATAATGTGTATAAAACTGTATATAAATTTGTATATAAATTGTTTATATATTATGAGAATGTACATAAAATTGTGTGTGTAAATAAATGGAATGGAAATGCCAATATGGCGTGTGTGCAGCGAGGCTGCAAGCTTATCAGGGCAGCATTCGGTGTCAAGTGGCCTTCAAAAGGTCTGTCCAGGAACAAGGTGACCACCAGCTGATACAGTTCAGTTCACTACTAACATTGCACTGGTCAGTTCACTACTAGTATTCTCCAGTCCAGTTTAATCCTAGTCATGATTTGTCCGTTTCCATTGTTGGGCCATTCTTGGGGAGAGATCACGTTCACGGTTAGTTCCGTTGTCTGGAATCCGGTGTTGAGTGGTGTCGCTCCTGGGATCCGAGCCCGTGCGGTTGTTTCGTCATCCTGAGTCTCCGTTTTGATTGTCGCAAGTGTTTAGATACGTGGTAGACGTTAGAGTTCCCGGCACATGGATGACTGGACCCAGGGTATCCCAGCAGAACGTTGCCTAAAGCACGACACCGCGGCCACCTGCTTGTTTTCGTCCCACGGTGCATCCAGGTGCCATCACTTCCCCAGATAAACGACGCACACGTACCCAAAAAAAACAAAAAACTGTATTATATTTAGGCCACCTGAATAATGAAATTCATCTTCCGTGCTGTGTCTTATGTCTGTTAATTTCATGTGTTCTATGGTCAAGTTGTCTGTTTTGCAGAACGAAAAACCTCAGTTTCTGGGTAAAAAATCTTGCTATCTACGCCCGAGACCGGCTAACTCAGCCATGGAGTGAAAAAAGCCCATTAAAGTTCCTCACGTCATCGACGGGATTCGAACCCGGGCCTATTCCACCCAGTGTGGGGAGGATGGTGACGATACCACTGTTACCCGCGCGGAACGTATACATGGTACAACAGGAAACGTGATTCATCGGAACAAACGACCTTCTTCAAATTACTCACGATCCAGTTTCGATGCTCGCGTGCCCATTGTAGGTGCTGTCATCGGTGAACCGTGGTTAGTATGGGCACTCGGAGCGGTCTGCGGCTACGCAGCCCCATTTTCAGCAGGGTTCGATGTACTGTGTGTTGTGGAACATCATTCCCGTCACCAGCATTCCAATTATCGGTGAGTTGCGTCAGAGTCGCCCTTCGGTTGCCACCTACCATCCGCGAGAGCCTTCACTCACCTCGAGAATTGATGAGCCGTCGTTTGTTTGTTTGTTATTTGGTTTTTAGGAGCATTTGCAACTAAGGCCATATTGCTCCGGGATATGCGGTGGTCATTCCTGACCTTTCCGCATCGTCCGTATTTGGTGGTGACGGGCTCGAACCCCGGTCTAATCAAGAAGAGTGTGCTACGCACTGCTGCTCCTTTCCACCTGGCTACAGAGGCGCCCTGTGAGCCGTCGTCGTCCAACACCTCGCCGGCGATTCGTGGGTTTCCCTCCTCGGACCACTTTCGGTACTAGCCACGGCTGACTGTGAGCACCCACCAGCCGTGCATCTATTATAAACATATAATACATGCATGCCTGATGCAATGCCCATAACAGCAAAAATGCTGGGGGTTTAACATAGAAAGGAACTAAAACTGTAAAAAAAAAAAAAAAAACAAGTTGTAAACACGTGAAAATAGTTTTTTTTTTCATCCATATTAACAACAAACTGATAAAAAAAAAACAACCACTCGGTTGAAGGAGAGAGCTGCTCCTTGATGATGCGTCTTCTTTTGGCTTTGTCCTCAATGAATTTCTTGTAATCAGCATCCATATCTTGGATGTTTTGGAGCATTTCCATTGGCAGGAATCTGTCGCCCTTCTTGTGCCTCCACGCCACTGTAAAGAAGGGAGGGCCCTTAAGGGTTTCGAGGAGATTCTCTAATTACACATCTGCCAGAAACTTGGCATACTGATTTCACCCGCTATCATTTTAATGATGACAAGACGTAGCAGAGCGGTCAGGAGCGCAAGTGCAGTAGTACTCGCTCTATGAATGGACCGAGGTTCAAGCCCGTGACTGCTAAATACTATTAACAATTTGTATTGATTTATTGTAAACTCCACTGACCCGGTGGTCGTGCCGGAGTATAAACAAGTAAGTGGAGGGTGAAGATCCGTTCTGAAACTTCGGTAGTTTAGAAGCTTGGTCATTTCTGAAGTATGTGTTAGGGGTGGAAGCTTGTGCTTGAAGAGCACCCACCAAAGAATCCAGTACTCATCGCATGAGATTAGCGTGGTTTTCGCTGCCAACGCCCAGATTTCAGATCCGTAGGTAATGACTGGTTGAAGAAACCGGTAAATACACTGGTATTCAAAGAAAGTGAATCACCCCTTAAAATTACAATTTTTCGAATGACGTAAGTATATGGCAATATTTCTTACAGATTGCATCAGATAAGATTGACACGCGTAGGGGGATGACGTAATATTGCATCAGCTGTTACTTCCAGCTATATAAGCACGCTCTGCAAGAGTTGCAGTCATTCCTTGCTTGTGTCAAGATAGCTACTTACGTGCTTTTGATGCCACGAAGAAAGAATGCTATTGTTTTTTTACATGAGGAAGGATGTTCTTCCCGTCTATTGCTTATAGAGTGTCTTGTAATCAGTCGACAGTGAGTAGATTTCTTTCCAAACTCAAGAATGCCGGTTCTGCTGATAGGAAAAAAAGGAACGGGACGCAAACGAGTCTCTACGCCAAAACAGGACTGCGTTTTGAAGCGCTTATGCCTTAAAAACCGTAAAGCTTCTTCGTCTGAGCTGAAAAGAGAATGGAAAGAACATACAGGAGTGGTAGTAAGTGCAGTAACAGTCAGAAGACGCTTCTTCAAAAATGAACTTGTTTTCTTAAGAAGAAGCCCCTCCTCACAGAAAAAATGAAAAAGGTCCGATTAATTTGGTGTAAGGAGCATGTCAAATGTACCCCCAGAGCAGTGGAAGTCAGTTATTTTCTCGGATGAGAAAAAATTCAACCTACATGGCTCTGATGGGAGACAAACGATTCACCGTAGACGTGGTGAAGAATACCATCCACACTGTATGATGTTTACAGTGAAATTCGCTACTAGCCAAATGATATGGGGGTGCATTTCGTATCGCGGAGTAGGTCACCTGCAGTTTATAAGAGGTTCCGTAAATGCCAATGGATACCTGGCTATATTGGAAGGCAAATTGCTGCCAACCATTAGAGACTATTTCAACCTGCCAATAACTGCATCTTTCAGGACGACTCTGCTCCTTGTTATCGGGCGAAAAGTGTAAGTAGGCACTTCTGTAGTTACTTTAGCTTCATTTCTGCATTAGAGGTTCGATAGTCACGTGTTTACATTTGTTACAGGTGAAAAAATGGTTGCAAGAACAACTCCATTACAACTCTTAGCTGGCCAGGAAACAGCCCGGACCTGAATCCTATAGAGAACTGTTGGCATCGTGTGGAATCTGCAGTTGCCAGAAAGAAACCAAAGACCCTTCGTGAACTTCAGGAAGCCATAATTGGTGTTTGGAACCACGAACTATCAGTTGATTATCTTCAGAAATTTATTTTGTCAATGCCTCAACGGTGTGCGCCTGTCATCAGGGCCAGAGGCGGTTCAACTAAATATTAGTTTTCACCTGGTGGACTTTTCATTTTGTTTTCCTTTTAAAAGGATAAACTGAAGCAAACTGAGGGCTTCTGATAACATTTCAGCCATAATTGTCGTGTTTACCAAAACTGTTGTATAAAGGTTGCAAATGCTCATTTTGGAATATTTTGAGAGCACCTGTCAAATATTACTTAGCTTTGCCTTAACTATTAATAAATATCTTTAGTTTATATTTCTATTTGTGATGCTAGTCATTAATGTAACATACCATCGCGAAAAAAGGGTTAGAAATGTGAAATTCCTAGGAGATGCACTTTCTTTGAACACCAGTGTATAATGAAGGGTGTACTGAGACTCTGTGACATGAAAGAGGCGTTGTTTGACAAGCTATCTTGATCTGCCGACCTTGTTGTGAATATCTGCAACATGGTGTTTAAAGCTGAGTTTAGGGTCAAATATAATCCCAAGATCTCTGTGCTTGGTTACTGGAGGAATGGAGGTTCCATGGATTTTCAGGTTTAGTTGAGTTGGGTGTGATTTGAGTGAGAACACCATCGTGCAGATTTATTTGGGTTAATCTGAAAAGAGAACTGTGCTAAGTACGTGACAAGAGTGTGTAGGCTGTTGATGATGAACTTTGTTCTGGAAGTAGAGTCAGGTTGGTCGGTCCCATGGATCCGATAGAGGAGCTCTTTCTCTAAGTCTCGACTCGGAGAACTGTTTGCTACAGTTTGGTATAGAATCCAATTTAACAATTTCATGCAATTTAACAAAAGTAGGAAATGGGATCAGATAACTGAATCTTTAAACTGCCGTCATTCCTGGTGAAAAGTTTGTTTCATTTAAAACCACTGAATCATAAGTTGTAAGGTCTAACAACACTGAAGTTGAGATGACAAAGTTACAACCATCTGCGATGTATATAACCAATGCAAGTGCAGTAAACGAAATTATAGTCAAGAATATTAACTCAAATAAAACAACGAACGAAAAAAACAGAAACGGAAAAAAGAAATTTTAGCAAAAAAGTGATAAAATTAAGCTGCATCAAGATTCGTTATCTGTTGATACTTATACTTCAACAACAGATCAGACAGCTGTTACAGCAGATAACGAAAAGAAAACAAATGTGGGTTTTTTTTTGGTCTTAAATATGGATCTTTCTTTACATTCAGTTAGAAAAGGAGAATAGTTCGAATGCCAGTTTCGTCAGTCTGGTACCATGAAATTTAAGTTGATAAAACAAAGGGTTCAAAAAAGTTTAAAAACGTGAAAAACTGTAATCATTAGTATGCTTGCTCATAAATATAAAAAAGTCTACTGCTCCTATGCTTACCTTCGATGACACTCAGATTTCAACACAACATTCCATATCTCTGTTGGGGATTACCATGACTTCTAATCTCTCTTGGCATAAGCACATCACAAATATTGAAGAAGAAGAAGAACTATTTATTGCATATAAAAGGCACACGCCCTTCACGGCTACAAGCCAGGGGTTTACAGAAGAGGCTAATACAATGCAAACAAGGATGAGATAGGAGGAAAAAAACAATATTATTATATACACAACAGCATGTTGTCAAGTTAAATTATTCTCCAGGGAGCAGTCCTTTTACAGTGCTGGAGTCATCGGAGAAGGCGCAGAAAGTTGGAACACTGCAGTGATGGATCCATGGCAGTGATGGACAGGTCCTCTGGAGCAGGTTCTAATGTCCTATGAAGTAGTCCTGAGAAGGAAGTCGATGGAGTAATTTCTGCCTATATTTTTTGACTGCGAACTTGTAGAGGTCGCAGTCAAAAGGACATTTGGAGGGATATATCTATTAGTCCCTCAAGGTTTTGTGTATAACTTATTCACTATATTTGGAATATTGTGAATATGTTATCAGAGGAGGATAACAGCCACCCTGCCTCCTTTGCCCTTGTTTAAAAAGCAGTGAGTGATACCTGTAGCTTTATAAAAAAAGCAGACTCCTCAAAATATTTCTCGGGCGCCCCTTGTAACTACCAATCTGCCCACGTGTTTAGTCATATTGTATATGAATATTTTTATTTCAACTCAGTTCAAGCATCAGTGTAGATGCCTAGAAGCTCAGAAAACTAGGCACCTTAGAGGACACCTAATTGAGGTGTATAAGGCTATGGGAGAAAATAGTAAATAAAATGAATTGAGGGTGAAATTTTCAGTGTTATAAATGATTCCAGAACCGAGTATAAATTAAAATTACATAGTTTGGACTGGGTTGCAGGAAGTTTTCTTTTAGCTAACGAGTTGTTGATTACTTGAATAAGTTTCCTCTATGGGTGGGTGAGGCTGACAGCTTGGGGTGATTCAAAGTTTATTTCATTTTATTATTTATTTATTTATAAAATAAATAAATTACTATAAGTAATTTTATTTTTTATAGCATTTATTTATTTATTGTTTTTGATATTTTATTTATTATTATTTTATTTATTTATTTTTTTACTGGTGCGGGAAAGCGTCAGGCAAAATTTCGCTTCCCGATTTAAAACCAGAGGCAAAGGGGGGTAAATTTTGCGATTATCCACTTTTGGCGCTGGTTTAAAATCGGGAAGTAATTTTCCTCTCAGGACTAGATCATCCAATCACTGTAAAGCAGAACTAGACCTGCTTATCACTCATAGTCTCAAAGATCCAGAGGGTAAGAACCTTGTACTGAATTTTCGTACAACTGAAGAGAGCCATTTTTTAATAAAGGGGATGAAATGAAGGCCACATGTGTTGTTTTAAGCATTAAAAAAAGGGTGTGGGAGCAAACAAAATTTCTTTATACAGTAAAATATCATTATAACAAATATCATTTCAACGAAAATATTAAGCTTTATGGGTGTGGAACCCTGTCCGAAGTCCCTTACTCACCAATGCTTTGTAAATCTCGTTTGAGCGAAATAGTACAGGGTGCCCCAAAAAGGTGTAACCAATTTTAAATGAGCAGTACAAACATGTTGTAGAAAATGGAACAAGATGAACGTGTAGTGACACGGATTTGTTTCACGGACGAATGCACATTTCATGTTTCGGGAAAGGTGAATAAGCAAAATGTCAGAATTTGGGGGACTGAAAACCCACACTGCGTGCAGGAGTATCAGCGAGATAGCCCAAAGGTGAATGTGTGGTGTGACATCATGGTTGATCGTGTTATTGGACGCTTTTTCTTTCAAGAAGCGACTGTGAGAGCAGATAATTCCCAGGACATGCTTGAGCTTTATGTGTATCCTCAATTGGATGAACTGTCAAATGAGGTTATTTTCCAACAGGATGGAGTCCTGCCACATTGGGCTTTGAGTGGGAGGAGGTCTCTTGATGACGTTTCCTGGCCGTTGGATTGGGCGTGATGGTCCCTTTGCGTGGCCACCACGTTCACTAGATTTATACCCTTGTGATTTCTTCTTATGGGGATTCATCAAAGACACAGACTACAAGACCCCTGTTGCAGACATCGCAGACTTAAAGGGCAGGATTACAAATGCAATTACCATGATTAAGCATGATATTCTTGAAAAAAACATGGAACGAACTTTATTACCGATTAGATATTGTTCGCGTGACAAGTGGTGCACATGTTGAATGTCAGTAAAAACTTCAACTGTTTTTCTCACATTTAGCGCGGTTTTTGTGTTTCTATCGTTAAAATTACATTTGTTACAAACATTTAAAATTGGTTACACCTTTTTGGGACACCCTGTATAATTCTGACCAAACGTTAGTAGAACGAATTATTTTCAGTCGATCTGTGCTTACCATATAGCATTAGCATTAGCATTAGTAGAGGAATATGATGCAAGAAAGCAAGCTTATGCATCATCAGCCAAAAAAAAAAAAAAAAAAAAAAAAAACACTCCCATTTCACCCCTCCGTTCGTTCGAAATACCTGTACAGCTGAGCCTTAAATTTATTTAATCTATCAACCTCTAAAACAAGGGATGGAAGTCTGTTCCACCAACCAACTACCCGCTGGCTAAAGGCAAATTTCCGCACATCTATTCTACATCTGTCTTTCCTCAATTTAAATTTATGCCCTCTCAGCTGATTATTCTGAGCAAGAGGAAGAATCCCATCGGCATTGAGCATGCTCAAACCATTCAAGGCTTTATATACCTCTATCAGATCACGTCGCTGGTGCCTAGTCTCCAGACACTGTAATTTGCAAAACTTAAGCCTTTCTTCGTAAGAGCACCCCTTTGTTCCATTCACTAATCTTGTTGCCCTTCTCTGTACTCGTTCCAAAAGCTCTACATCCTTCTTGAAATGAGGCCCCTCCAGACCTGTATACAGTACTCAAGGTGTGGACTGACCATTTCCTTATACAAGGGGATAATCATCTCCTTATCTCTGCTAGAAAAATTCCTGTATATCATTGACAAGACACCATGAGCTACTCTTGCAGCCCGTCTACACTGCTCAGAGAACTTCATATCTGCCTGAACAATTACCCTCAGGTCCTTTTCATTCTCTACCACTGTCAGTGTAGTACCACAGAGGTGATACGTTGCTCTGGGGTTGCCGTTTCCCATATGTAGTACTTTACATTTGTCAATGTTAAACTGCATTTGCCACCTCTCAGCCAATCTGCTCAACCTATCCAGATGTCAGTAGTGTTCTTAACAACCCTGCCAACCTTTGTATCGTCTGAAAACCTGGACATTAAGTTTGATATTCCATTATCAATATCATTTATGAATACAGAATACAACAATGGACCCAGCAGCAATTTGCCTCCAATGCCACACTGCTCCAATTTGTGCAGCAGTCTTCCATGTGCAACAGTATCAAAAGCCTTTCTAAGGTCCAAGTATATAATATCAAAATCCTGCATCCAGTTCTTTTGTGACTGCATCATAGTATCCAATCAAATTGGTCAGGCAAGACTTCCCCTTAACAAAACCATGCAATGTCCGAGCTATAACAGAAGTCTTGTCTAGATGATCCTGCAGTGCTTCTTTAACCAGTGCCTCCATTACTTTTACTGGAACAGAAGTTAAACTCACAGGTCTATAATTACTTGTGTTAGCGTTTGATCCTCCTTTGTGAATTGGGCTCACATTTGCACATCTCCAGTCCACGGGTTCCTCCCCTGAGTCCAAGGAAGCTCTCATAATTATGGCTAAGGGTTTGCTTACTTCCTTTGCTGCCTCCTTTAATATAACTGGATAGATCCCATCCATCCCAGGTGCCTTTCTTGTGTTTATCTTCAACAATTTCTCATCCACTTTGCCCTCAGTTATTACAAGATCCTCTAGCTTACTGCTAGAGTTGAATACACCTCTGGCTTTCCCCTCGCTAAATAACTCCTCATGTGTGAATGTCGATGCAAAATATTCATTTAGTTTGTTAGCTACCTGAGCAGGATCATCAACAGTTGACCCATCGATATCAAGTGGACCAATCTGATTCATCCCCTTCCTTCTACTTTACATAGGAAAAGAACTCTTTGCTGTTTTTCTTTGCATCCCTTGCCAAAGATTTCTCGTAATCTGCCTTCGCCTGCCTAACCTCCTTTGTAACTTGGTTACAGATCAACTTGTATCTATCATAGGCTTCTGTGTCGCGTGTTAATTTGTATGTATCCCATGCATTTTTCTTCTCTGCCATATGTCTCGAACAATATTTCTTAGTTGGTATGTAAAGCCTAGTAGCTTCCACGATAAGTTCTTTGAATGCTTCCCATTTTGAGCTGTTGGTAACATCATCAGTTGGTCCCACTGTATAGAATTTAAATACTGTCTCAGTCCATCGTAGTCGCCTTTACAAAAGCAATAACCCTTCCCTTTACCCCTGATGGTAGTTACCTCTTTGAGTAAATCCCACTTGAGCACACTGTGATCAGTGCCACCTAGTGGTTCCTTTATCTGCAGATTCTTAATGCATGAAGAATCACTACTGATAATCAGATCAAGAGTATTACTCCCTTTAGTTGCCTCCCGAACATGCTGATGTAGAAAACAATCATCCAATAAATCCACAAAAGCCTTGCTAGTGTGTGAACGACCACCCCCCAAATTCCAGTCAATATCTGGGAAATTAAAATCCCCCATTATAAGACTCTCTGATGTACTGGCCCACTCTATTTTCCTGTACAGTTTCTTATTATACTCATCAGTCATCAGGCCTATAGCACACTCCTACTCTCCATTTTGATCTCCCAATGCTTATGTCACACCAAACTGATTCGACACTGCATTGTCCAGCGATGTCGACTGGCTTCACTTCCTTGGATTTTGTGTTTCTTAACTAATAGCATAACCCCTCCTCCCTTCCTATCTTGTCTATCCTTTCTGTAGACATTGTACTCCCCAAATTCCAGTTCTGCATCCCTTATATCTGTGTGACACCACGTCTCTGATATCCCAACAATATCTGCCTTTGATGTTTTGAGCAATACCTCAAATTCATCAAATTTATTTACTAAACTCCTAGCATTGGTGTACACGCACCTCTTTCTATTCTTAGCTACTCTAACACAACTCATGTGTTTCCTTGTACCGCAAAGAATCCCAGCCGTCTCTGAAATATCCTGCATCTTGTTTTTCAAGCTTCTGCTCATTCTAATAGAAGCAGTGCAAGAATCACTTTCACCGCTGCCAGTGGCTACTATTAATCTCCCCAAAGTAGCAGTTTTCCGACCCAACTAACATTGCCTCGATAGCATCAGCAAATATTCTTGCACCCTTTCTATTTAAGTGTATCCCATCCCTGTAGAAGCAGTCTCTCCTGTTAACAAGTACAGTCCGGGCTGAAAAAAATTCTACCCCTTGAGCCTTGCACAATCTTTCCAGGGCCGAATTGATCGACAAGGCTCTGATGAAATACTCCCTCCTATCGTGTCTGGGCAGAATTGCAGACACTTTCAAATTCAACCCTAATTCACGGCTTATTTTCTAATGGAACAAGTGATCAACATCACTGATGGATGCAACAATACCAATGGAACAAGTGATCAACGTCACTTTTTGTAAACGAAATTTTTTGTTTTACGAAAATATATAGTGAAATTTCACGCTCTCGGAGAGCGTGTTGATCGCTGCCGTTCCATGCGTTGTATTTTTGTGGACCGTATTTAAAACATCACGATGTGTCATCTGTTATGATGGAATCGAGCAAGGAGTTCAAACGCTTAGCATGGTTCAAGTCTTATCAGCTTTTGTTCGTCAGTCAGTGTGAAACGATTCTAGCATAGATCGTCCGTTTGCCCAAATTCTCAGAATTGCACGAATTCATAATTTTTTTGTTAATGCGAAGTCATTCTACCATCATTCGACGATTAGACGCAATCACTGCTTTTTCTCAAGTTTATATAAGATTAAACTGCAGTATCATCTAGACAAGACCAGTTACAGCATGATTTTGTTAAGGGAAAGTCTTGCCTGGATACTATGATGCAGTCACAAAAGAACTGGATGCAGGGAATAACTTTGATATTATATATTTGGATCTTAGAAAGACTTTTGATACTGTTGCACATGAAAGACTGCTGCACAAATTGGAGCAGTGTGGCATTGGAGGCAAATTCCTGCTATGGATAAAGGGATGGTTGAGTGGGAGAAGACAGAGTGGTAATCAATGGACACTGCTCATCATGGACTAATGTTATTAGCGGAGTCCCTCAGGGTTCTGTGTTGGGTCCATTATTGTTTTCTGTATTTATATTGATGATGGTATAACAAGCTTAATGT
This sequence comes from Mastigoproctus giganteus, assembly GCF_048544385.1. Lineage (NCBI taxonomy): Eukaryota > Metazoa > Arthropoda > Arachnida > Uropygi > Thelyphonidae > Mastigoproctus > Mastigoproctus giganteus. The sequence continues at coordinate 18,962,972 of NC_143587.1, forward strand.
CCAAGTTTTCAGACGATACAAAGGTTGGCAGGGTTGTTAAGGACATTACTGATGCTATGCTGCTGCAACAGGATCTGGAAAGGTTGAGCAGGTGGCAAATGAAGTTTAACATTGACAAATGTAAAGTACTACATATGGGAAGCAGCAACCCCAGAGTGATGTATCAACTCTGTGGTACTACACTGACAGTGGTAGAGAATGAAAAGGACCTGGGGGTAATTGTGCAGGCAGATATGTTCTCTGAGCAGTGCAGACGGGCTGCAAGAGTAGACTGTCTGCACTTTGTGCTCAGTGTTCTGTCAATGATATACAGGAATTTTTCTAGTAGCAATGAGGTGATTATCCTCTTGTATAAGGCAATGGTCAGGCTACATCTTGAGTACTGTATACAGGCCTGGAGGCCTCATTTAAAGAAGGATGTAGAGCTGCTGGAACGAGTACAGAGAAGGGCAACAAGATTAGTGAATGGAACAAAGGGTTGCTCTTACGAAGAAAGGCTTAAGTTTTGAAAATTACAGTGTCTAGAGACTAGGCACCGGCAAGTGATCTGATAGAGGTGTATAAAGCCTTGAATGGTTTGAACATGATCAATGCCGATGGGATTCTTCCTCTTGCTCAGAAAAAATCACCTGAGAGGGCATAAATTCAGATTGAGGAAAGACAGATGTAGGATAGATATGCGGAAATTTGCCTTTAGCCAGCGGGTAGTTGGTTGGTGGAACGAACTTCCATCCCTTGTTGTGGAAGTTGATAGCCTAAATAAATTTAAGGCTCAGCTGGACAGGTATTTCAAATGAACAGAGGGGTGAAATGGAAGTGTTTTTTTTTTTTTTTGGCTGATGCTGCATAAGCTTGCTTTCTTGCATCATATGCCTCTACTAATGCTAATGCTAAATTTTTACTTTGTTCTATCACCTAACACAATGGCTTGAACAGCACAACTCCATGATCGCATGCAAACAACTTAAAAACACTAATGACCTTGACGAGGTAAGCACTGGATCCACCCACAAGGCTGTCCTACAGACTGAAAACAAGAGTTAAAGCTTGAGATTGACACTTTCATACCATTTAGGGTGCAAATACCCTAAAGCAATCAAATGAACTTGTGCATTGAATCGATTTTTTTTACTCTACTTCTAATCAGTGCCAGTTGGCATCTTCAAGGTTAGATCCGGCAGTTTAATCCTAACCCCGATATCTTTGAACAGATTACCAAGTGGGTTTCTTTCAATGCAAACATGAAACTATCAGTTTGATATTTTCAGGTCTCACAATGGTAGTCCAATTTTATAACATTCTCAAGGAATCTTATCTTAGTTATCCCTTTAGAAACCTCATGGGAGAAGGGTTAAACTACAGGGATCTAATGTTACCATGATCAAATAAGATATCAACTGGCACCAGTCAGAAGTAAGGTTAGCAAAAGTAATAAAAACCAAGGACTTGTATCTCTGCTGCATACTTTTTTTTTTTTTTTTTCAGCCATTATCAACCCACTGCAGGATGGAAGCCTCCTCAACAATTCATGTTGAGGGAAATGGACCATAATCTGCCACGCTGGTCCAGTGCGAGTTGGCAGATCGACCGTATTCAGCAGTCAGGGGCTTGAACCCCGGTCTACTCAAAGAGCGTGTGCTACTGCACTCCCACTCCTGCTGCATACTAATAAACATAAAATGCCCATAAGTATTTAAACAGACAATCCCAGGAGCTCACATCTGGTATTAGCTTGGCATACCCAGGGTCCTGAGCTGTATATCATCCTTCTCTTTCTAGGTGATTCCTTTCTACTTTTGTCTCTCACTCTCTCTCTCTCAGGGTAACTAAGAAATTTTTTTTTTGGCTGGTGCATCATCAGCCTCAGGCTTCCTTCCACCATATGGCTAATAATAGTATTAGTAGCAAAAGGACTTTATATTTGAACACACTACATATTGGTAATGGAATTCATCACTCCATAGCACTTGAAACTCTTCTAGTCCATATGAACACTTGGAACAACACTCAAAATTCTAATTCACATTGGCGATTCCAATAGAACTTGAGTGCAGCTGCCCTACAACGGAACTCAATATACTGATAGATGTTCCTATGGCCTCTGATGTTTTCTGCAGGCATGGATGAAGCATGTACTATGTTATTTCCAGAACATTTGTGAAGCCATCCAGACCTTTTTTTTTTTTTTTTTTTTTTTTTTTTTTTTGAGGTATCACCTATAATCCCCAACTTTGAACATCTGCCACAGTGGATTGTGGGAGGTTCAAATAGTCCACACAGAAAAGTTAGTACCATGGCATGCAATTATCATCTCATGTTGAAAGTCTTAAGTTTCGATCCACAATCTATATTGGGGTGTAATGTGCTGCTGCTGCACAGGCAGACCTACATTATTTATATTGGTATGTCTGAGCTAATATGAATATACAGCAGACTCCTGCAGCACACAACATCCATTGATATGCCAATACGTCCAAAATTTTCTAGAGACCACCACAGCTTTGACATAAGACAATTTGATGAAATCTTCTTAGACTTCATCAAATTGTCTCACAATATCAAGATAAACTCAGATCATGGTTTCACTTTGTTGACAATATTTTTCTCATCAGGTACACCAATGGCAATGGCAAGGCTCTTCTTGGACCATGAATGACAAATGCCACACAGACACCTTGTCATTTGAAATAAAATTTGGAGACAAGAAAAGTGCTTGCACTAAGAAATGTTGTTGTTGGTTTAGAGATTTATTAGGCGCATCGGCAACTATGGCCATAGTGCACCAATGAGAAATACGAAAGCTTTAACTAGTGTAAACATGAGAAAATTAGGTGCAACTTTCAATTTATTTTTATAGTCAAGGTAGTCAACAACACAACAAAAAAGTAATAAAAATGCAGACACATTGTTTAACAAATTTATTTGGAATGTTGGAGTCTTATTTCTTTGACTACATATACAAATTCATCATAATTCAAGTTCTAAAGTCAAACCTATCATTAGTAGTGCCAGATTCACATGGGAAGGAGGAGGAGGGGGGAGGGTCATCTTAATGCTTTTCTCGAGTACTTAAATTTTCGATAGAGAATACAAGTAAAAAAAAAAAAAAAAAGAACACCTTTTCTCTCTCAAAAGATAACTGAATTAAAGACTGGGATGCAAGAATTCAAAAAAATGGGAAGGGGAATAAAATGATCTCCACACATGGAGTTAGCAGGCTAAGGGTTAATGAAAGCACTTCCAATAACAAATACCAATGTGGCACTTCTACAGATTGAACTATTTAAAAAAAAAATTAAAAAGCAAACATTTTATACAAAAAAGGAAAAAAATTTTATAATCCAAAATAAATTCATTCTAATTTCTTTCCACTTCACCTAAAGTTCATCAGTGTCAAATAGGGCTGAACACACATTATGCTACAGAAGCACAGATTAAATGCTTAGGTAAAACATGTTCACACCCTTAATGCATGAGCAAAGTACACTTGCTTGTAGCTGCCGAGGCTATACAAGTCTTCACTGAGCCATATTGACTGGACAGGACTAATTCACACGTGCAAAACAAAACATGGTTAAACTTTTATATATATATATGTATCTAAATATAACCCAAAAATACAATTCTGTTTAATTTTCTGAAGCATCTAGAAATATCAGATGATGAAAAGCTACTTTCAAACTACTCATTTTATAAACTTGAAATACAGTATATGAAAAAATAATTTTTGCTAGCATTACTTTTATCAAATATGTAATCGCAATATTTATTTATATAAAAAATATCAATAAAACTGTTTACAATTTGTAGATATTTATTATCACCTTTTATGAAAAATAAATATTTGACAAGATGATGGTAATTAGACTGCATTCTGGTATAAATTAGGCCACTTCGTAATTAACTATTTAATAATAACATTGTTTTTATATTATAACTTTTCATTGAAAGTTTTAAATTTATTTTAGCGTCTGATTTTTTTCTGTTCCATTTTGAAATTAAGATACAGGATCATCCATAAGTAAGGAAACATGTTTGACTGTAAATAACAACTCTTTTAAATACACATTTTCAATTCAATGGAATTCTGTCTGGTATGGGAACTTTTTGTCTAGGGATTCACAGACAATTTTTGCAGAGTGAGTGGGTACTCCAGCTCATGTTCTGCATTAATGGAATGATTTTGTCTTTTACCTTTAATAGCCTTCTCCTATCATTCCCTCAAATAAAGGTCCGAGAACACCAAGTGTCCAAATTTTAGCACAGATTGTCAAACAAGGAGCATTTAATCCTTGTTAAAGAATAAATGGGGTTGTTAAGAGAGTAATAAACACAATTATGGCAATTAACAGTTCCATTTAGTTAAAACATGGCTTTGTCAGTCCACAAAACAGTATTAATGATACCTGGGTTTGTAACTATAACACTCATGGCCACAAACCATTTGGTAAATTCCAATCTTCTATCTGTGTCACCTTCATTCAAACTCTGTAACAATACAGCATGATAAACCTTGTAATTTTTGGCAGATGTTTAAGATATTAAGTCTACCAGGTTTTGGTAGATTGTGCACTGTTCTCCCTTAAAACTTCAGTTTGCTTTACAGCCTTTATGTGCATGGTTTATGCCCAAAAAACTTCTTGTGCTGGCATGCAACTTCTGTAACATTCTCATATTTTGCATGACACTTTACAATTTCAATCCTTTATGTTGAAAGGCTCTTAGTACTTTTCCCCATGTTCAAGTTGTTCTGAAGCAAAAAAGATTATAAACTCTTTTTAAAATAACTTCTACTTGTTTACGTTGGCAGTTAATTCAAAACAGTTTCCTGATCAAGCTGTATTTTGCTTTTATATCAGTAGATGAGGTGATTCTGAAATTTTGAAATTGCAATAATCGTTTGAAAACTTGATTCTGAGAAATTTATGCTGGTGTTTATCAACTTGTGACTCACCATTAGTTGATACTTCGAATTATAAAAAAAAGTACACTTCAGGCAATTTAAGAACCTTCGGTGAATTCTGTGTAAGGAAAAGATACGATTACATAACTTCTTTTAAGTTGATGAGAAAATTTAAGGTTATGGGTTCATTATTCCAAGCACATGAATGATATGCTATATGGAATGGGGTTAGCAATTCAATTTTTCATTTTCATTTGTCCTACCATGGTTTTGGACTTAGTAGCATAATAAAAACCAAAAAGTATATACGCAAAGCTGTTTGCTATGCATAAGTAAAACAAAAAAAATACATTTTTAGTATCTGTTCATTTATTTTATTAATTAGTTTCAGAAATAGTTTACATATTATAACTGATCAGAAATCAGCACATCATTTTTGGAGTTGGGTTACATTTAAAAAAGTGCCCCAACTCCAATCTTTTGACTCCCTACTGACATTTGGCCATGCATGTAGGCCATACTTCATATTGATATGCAGCTCATTTCTACGAATAAATACTGCCAAATTGATTCCTACACTTAATTTTCTGTCTACACTGATATCTGTCACTCCATTTATTTTGAGCTGAAAGCATGCACTCCTTTTAGGTGAGGCAATTTTAATGACACACTGAAAGAACATTTAAACCACTTATAGAAGCTATGATGTTGAATGTAGCCAATGATATACAGAAGCTTTGACACTCTTAAATCTGGAAGTGCTAGCCAAAAAGACCTCTTTTCAACTGACCACAAAGCCAAAAATTTCTCCGTGTGAGGTATGAACTGAATGAAGGATGCAGAAACACTCCAGTTTCAGGATAGAATTTCATTGGCAAATACAATGAAGACAGAATTTTGCTGGCAACTTCAGCAAACACAACAGTCTGTGCACTGATGGTTGTATTTGGATAATACAACCCTAGGATGTGATACTTTTGCAACATATGAATTAGTATTAACATATTACTCAGGAAAAAGAAACTCTGAATATTACACCATTCAAAAATGTTGCAAGCATGACATTCTTGCAGATTCAACTGCTTGGAACTTCTTTGGTGGGGGGAAATTTCCATATTTCCATAGGTGAATTCACTTCATGCTCTGCTTGAGCATGAAGTAGTGAACCACTGATTCATCTGTAGCAATAATGGCAACTAGCAGATGCTCTCTTGCAAATTCATTGGGAGGAAGAATAATTGTTCAAATGTAATTTATAAAGATAACAAATCACTTTCCTTTTTGATATAAAAGTTTGACTTTTCAATCATTTCACTCTTCCCACAAGTTTACTCACTGGTCACATATTAAATTTACTCTCTAAAGTTTAGAATTTACATTTTTATAAATGTCTTCATATCCCGTCCTTCGAAAGCAAATGATTACATTCACTCTGTTATATAAAGTCAGATCATGATCAAGATTAGCATTAGTAGAGGCATATGATGCAAGAAAGCAAGCTCATACAGCATCATCATCAAAAAAAAAAAAAAACTTTCCCATTTCACCCATCCATTCGCTCCAAATGTTTGTCTAGTTCTGCCTAGAATTTATTTAAGCTGTCAACTTCTACAACAGATAGAAGTTTGTTCCAACAATCAACCACACGCTGGCTAAAAGGCAAACTTCCACACATCTATTCTGCAGCTATCTTTCCTCAATTTGAATTTATGATCCCCTCACAGCCAATTAATGTGGGCAAGAGGCAAAATCCATCAGCATTGTGCTTGCTGAAATCATTCAAGGCTTTATACACCTCAATCAGATCACCAGCAGGTGTCTAATCAGACTGTTGTTGTTATTTGGTTTTTAGGAGCATTAGCAACTAAGCCCATATTGCTCCGGGGATATGCGGTGGTCATTCCCTGACCTTCCCGCATCCTTCATATTTGGTGGCTCACGGGCTCGAACACCGGTTTAATCAAGAAGAGTGTGCTACGCACTGCTGCTCCTGCCCACCTGGCTATGGAGACACCAATCAGACTGTAATTTGCAAATCTTAAGCTTTTATTCATAAGAGCAAGCCTTTGTTCCATTCACCAATCTTGTTGTCCTTCTCTGTACTCGTTCCAGCAGCTCTACAACCTTCCTAAAATGAGGCATCTAGACCTGTATACAGTACTCAAGGTGTGGCCTGACCATTGCCTTATACAAGGGGATAATCACCTCCTTATTTCTGCTAGAAAAATTCTTGTATATCACTGACAAGACACCATGAGCTACTCTTGAAGATTGTCTGCACTGCTCAAAAATCTTCATATCTGACTGCACAATTACCCCTCAGGTCCTTTTCATTCTCTAAAACCTGAGCGTAGTACCACACAGTTGATATGTTACTCTGGGGTTACTGCTACCCATATGCAGTAGCTTACATTTGTCAATGTTAAACTTCAGTTGCCATCTCTCAGCCAATCTGCTCAACATTTCTAGATTCTCTTGCAGCAGCAGACTGTCATTAGTGTCATTAAAAACCTGGCAAACCTAGACATTAAGCCTGATATACCTTCATCAATATCATTAATAAATACAGAAAACAACAATGGACCCAACAGTGCCTTGGGGGACTCCACTAATAACATTAGTCCATGATGAGCAACGTCCATTGATTACCACGTTATTCTCCAAGTTATCACTTTACCGATATTAAGGTGGAAAAATTCTGACAGCTTGATGATCATATGTAGCTAGGTCTAAGCTATATCAAAATGTGGGCAAACAGGATGATCCAAGGTAAGAATGTTTTTATTAACTTAATATTTACTGACAGTAATTATTCCAAATGCAGATGCTATAAGTTTTAACTTAAAGGAAATGATATAGTAAGCCTCTACCTTAAACACCATACTCATCCCAGGCCTGTCTTCATTCAAAATAATTCAATAGTTTGAATTATTCTACCTTTCATAGTAATTATAACTTCATTTTAAAATAAATCATTAATAAAGTATCCCAACCTCAACTCCAAAAATTATATGCTGATTTCCGATCAGTTTTAATATTTTGTAAATTTAATTTATACCATAATGATGGTTTCTACAAGACCATTTTGAATACACCATAGAATGATTCAGACAGAAACGGCTGCAGACAATACATGTGTTCATTGTTTGTATAACCAGGGGCCCGTATTCCAAGGTCAATCTAGTACATAATCCTAGTTCAACAGTTTGTTCTTTTATTTGGTCACAATATGCATGGATGGGTGAAATGAGAAGGGTCTGCGATTTTTTTTTTTGGCTGATGCTAATGATATAAGGCGTATACTGATCTTACTGATATTAAGAGTAGGAGACGGGCGGAATTACTTAACATGTACAGGTCAATGTCGGAAAAAAAAAGCCCGAGTTAAGGTTAAATTTGAAAGTGTAATTCTGCACAGACACAATAGGAGGGAGTATATGATGAGCCTTGTCGATTAATTTGGTCCTGGAGAGACTGTGCAAAGCTCAAGGGCTAGAATTTTTCTCAGCCTGGCCTGTGCTTGTTAACAGGAGAGACTGCTTCTACAGGGATGGGATACACTTAAATAAAAAGGGTGCAAGAATATTTACTGATGCTATCGAGGCAGTTTTAGGTGGGTCGGAAAACTGATAGCTTGGGGGGATACACGGACTAATAGATTAACAGTAGCCGCTGGTAGAAGTGAAAATGGTTCTTGCACTGCTTCTATTGAAATGAGCAGAAGCCTGGAAAACAAGGAGCAGTGGATTTCATAGACTGCTGGAAGTCATTGCGGAACAAGTAAATACATGGGCTGTGTTAGGGTAGCTAAGAATGGGAACAGGTGTACTTCCACAGACACCAATGCTAGGAGTTTGGTAAATAACTTTGATGAATTTGAGGCGTTGGGTCAAAACATCAAAGGCAGATATTGTTGGTTGTTGTTTGTTTGTTGTTTTGGTTTTAGGAGCATTAGCAACTAAGGCCATATTGCTCCGGGAAATGCGATGGTCATTCCCTGACCTTTCCGCATCCTCCGTATTTGGTGGTGACGGGCTCGAACAGATATTGTTGGGATATCAGATATGTGGTGTGACACAAATATAAGGAATGCAGAACTGTAATTTGGGGAGTACAACGTGCACAAGAAGAATAGAAAGGGAGGAGGGGTTATGCTATTAGTTAAGAAACACATAAAATCCAAGGAAGTAGAGCTAGTCAACATGGCTGGACAGTACAGTGTCAAGTCAGTTTGGTGTGACAAGCACTGGGAAAGCAAAATTGAGAGTAGGAAGTGTGTTATAGACCAAATGACTCTGATGAGTATAATAAACAACTGTACAGAGAAATAGAGTGGACCAGTAAATCAGAATGTCTTATAATGGGGAATTTTAATTTCCCAGATATTGACTAGAATTTGTGGATTGGTCAATCACACACTAGCAAAGCTTTTATGGATTTATTGGATGATTGTTTTCTACAGCAGCATGTTCGGCAGGCAACTAGAGGGAGTAATACTCTTAATCTGATTATCAGTGTTGATTCTTCATGCATTAAGAATCTGCATATAAAAAAGAACCATTATGCGGCAGCAATCACAGTGTGCTGTAGTGTGATTTACTTAAAGAAGAAACTACCATCAGAGGTAACTGGAAGGATTTTTGCTTTCGTAAAAGTGACTACGATGGTCTGAGACAGTATTTAAATTCTATACCGTGGAACCAACTGATGATGTTAGCAACAGCAAATTCAAAATGGGAAGCATTCAAAGAATTAATCTTGGAAGCTACTAGGCTTTTCATACCAACTAAGAAATACTGTTCAAGGTTTAGGCCCAAATTGATGTCAGATGAACTAATGAGATATGTGGCAGAAAAGAAAAATGCATGGGATACATAAAATTAATAAATGATATGGAAGCCTATGAGAGATATTAGCTGGTCTGTAACCAAGTCACAAACAAGGTTAGGCAGGCGAAGTCAGATTACAAGAAAACTTTGGCAAAGGATGCAAAGAAAAACAGCAAAGAGTTCTTTACTTATGTAAACTCTAGAAGGAAGGGGATGAATCAGATTGGTCCACTTGATATCAATGTTTCAACTGTTGATGAACCTGCTCAAGCAGCTAACAAACTAAATGAATATTTTGCATTTACATTCACACGTGGGGAGATATTCAGGGAGAGGAATGCCAAAGGTGTATTAAACTCTGGCAGTAAGTTAGATAATCTTGTAATAACTGAGAGTAAAGTGGAGGAGAAATTGTTGAAGATAAACATAAGAAAGGCACCTGGGGTGGATGGAATCTATCCAGTTATAATGAAGGAGGCAGCTAGGGAAGTAAGCAAGCCATTAGCAATAATTATTACAGATTCCTAGGACTCGGGAGAGGTACCCATGGACTGGAGATGTGCAAATATGACCCCAATTCACAAAGGAGGATCAAAGGGCAACAAGTAATTCCGGACCTGTTAGTTTAACTTCTGTTCCAGGGAATGGAGGCAAATTGCTGCTATGGATAAAGGGATGGTTGAGTGGGAGAGGACAGAGTGGTAATCAATGGACATTGTTCTTCGTGGACTAATGTTATTAGTGGAGTCCCCCAGTGTTCAGTGTTGGGTCCATTGTTGTTTTCTGTATTTATTAATGACATTGATGATGGTATAGTAGGCTTAATGTCCAAGTTTGCAGACGATATGAAGGTCTGTAGGGTTGTTAAGGATGCTAATGACAGTACACTGCTGCAACAGGATCTAGAAAAGTTGAGCAGATGGGCTGAGAGGTGGAAACTGAAGTTTAACATTGACAAATGTTAAGTGCTGCATATGGGAAGCAGTAACCCCAGACTAACATATCAACTGTAGGGTGCTACACTGACAGTGGCAGTGAAAGACACCATGAGCTACTCTTGCAAACCGTCTGCACTGCTCAGAAATTTCTGAGCAGTGCAGACGGTTTGCAAGAGTAGCTCATGGTGTCTTGTCAATAATATACAGGAATTTTTCTAGCAGGGATAAGGAGGTGATTATTCCCTTTTATAAGGCAGTGGTGAGGCCACACTTTGGGTACTGTATACAGGTCTGGAGGCCTCTTTTTAAGAAGGATGTTGAGCTACTGGAACGAGTACAGAGAAGGGCAACAAGATTAGTGAATGGAACAAAGGGTTGGTCTTACAAAGAAATGCTTAAGTTTTGCAAATTACAGTGTCTGGAGACAAGGCACCTGTGATGTGATCTGATTGAGGTGTATAAAGCCTTGAATGGTTTGAGCATGCTCAATGCTGATAGGATTCCACCTCTTTCTCAGAATAATCACCTGAGAGGGCATAAATTCAAATTGAGGAAAGACAGTTGTAGAATAGATGTGCGGAAGTTTGCCTTCAGCCAGCGGGTAGTTGATTGCTGGAACAAACTTCCATCTGTCGTTGATAGCTTAAATAGACTGAAGGCAGAACTAGACAAACATATGGAGCGAGTGGATGGGTGTTTTTTTTTTTTTTTTTTTGGGCTGATGCTATATCTAGCTTGCTTTCTTGAGTCATGTGCCTTTACTAATGCTAATCATAAATATAACTTGGTTTATTACTAGATGAAATTTGTATATGCTATATGAATACACATTTGTGGGCTTTTTTGCAAATAGATGTATCACAACATCTATTTACTTTCGTGATATGAATCTTAATTCCTTATCAAGTTAATGAACAATGGCCTAAATCTCTCAAAATCAGTTTCAAATGACTACTGCAATTTCAAAATTGCAACATCACATTATCTACTGGTGTAAAAGCAAAATATTTTAATTTTAAAATGGAACAGGAAAAAAAAAAAAAAAAAAAAAGATACCAAAAGAACTTTGAAAAATTCAGCAAATTCTTTCATACTATTACAAAACACATTCCATTAAAATTTCTATACAATAACAAAAGGTTTTAAATAAAACATTAATATAGAAACATGGAACTCTACTCTATATAGCAAAGAAAAAAATAAATAAATAAAAACATGCAGAAGAAGATGCTTTAAAACTGGAAAAAAAAATAAAATAAAATAAAAAATACTGGAGTAGATAAATTTTCTAAATAAATTTTTATATAACAAGAATAAAAATCTATATAACCTTTACATATATAAAAGGAAAAAAACTAATGTAAAGCAATCATAACCTATAAATGACCCCCCCATAACCATAAAATTACTGAGTCCCAAAAATAATATAAACAAGGGTAATTTGGAAGAGTAAGTTAACAAAAGGTTACCATGCAAAAAAAAAAATAATAAAAAAAGAAAAGAAAGATAATCCCAAAAGTCAATCCCATTCATGGTAATTGCATCCCTCCTATGCAACAAGAAAGGTTTTAAAATTATGACCAGCTTCTACTTCTGAGAGATGCACAAGAACACAAGTAAACAATGCAAGTAACTAGATGGCTGGCTTATTGAAGATTATATAAAGTGGGCAAATGAGAAACCTATCTGATTACAGTCAAATGCAAATCTGTAAGGTGTAAAAAGAGGTTGCTTGATATATCTTATATAGTGGCATGGAAATAGTGCCATGCCTTTCAAATTGGGTTGGTTGTTCAGGTTAGTGCCAGGAAATTCCAATAAAACAATGGAATGCTCAGTAGTATTGCCATGTAAGACAAATGCATCTTTCCCTTCTCTTCCAGTGGACTAGAAGTCAATCATTTTGTATGACGGCAAAAATTTGCACAATGAGCTGTCAGACAAACAGATTTCAATCTGTTTGAGACAAAATTGATATCCAATGAGATTACAAAAGCAGTGTTATGACGGAAATATTAACAAAATATCAAATCTCTATTCATTAATGGTTTTTGAAGTTTCATATGGAAAGGTTAGTTGTAGTCCTGGGTTAAGGAGCCTCTGTAGCCAGGTGGGCAGGAGCAGTAGTGTGTAGCACACGCTTCTTGATTAGACCGGGGTTTGATCCCATGACCACCAAATACGGAAGATGCGGAAGGTCAGGGAATGACCACTGCATATCCCCATCCCGGATAAAGAGTGAGGGTTGGCATCAGGCCGTAAAAATTGCATGCCAAAACAATAAAAACGCTGACCCCATACATAATGGGAAAAAGCGAGAACAAAAAAAAAAAAGTTGTAGTCCTAGGTTGTGTATGTAGTCTCAGCTATGTATGTACAGCTGAACCTGTATGCCAAGATAAAAACACACAACCCATTATATCCAAGCAGCAGTACTCTGCAGCAGCTTAGCTGGCACAATAAATTGTCTGCCATTTGTTTGGAGAGGTCTGGTTTGGTTCCCATTGATGAATTTAAGTTTATTCAACTGAAGCTGTAATTAGTAGGGTTTCCTTCCCTGTGAGCTATTCTGGATTTTTCAGCATACATACAACATGCATGCTGGCCTGTGAACATATTTCTAAACAAATACATAATATGAATTAAGAGCAACAAATTCCAGTGCCATGAAAAAAAAAAAAAAAAAAAAAAGTTTTATATATATATATATAGTTAACTGAGCAATGGTATATTAGATGTTCAGATGTTGTAAAAACAGTTACAATGAAGTTGCAAACTCCACTTGCCACTCAATGGCAGTACCAAAATACAAAAAGAAACCACATAAAAAGTAATAATTCAGTGCCTGATTGTCTGCGTGGAAAGGGTATGTACCCTCATGTAAATATATAATTTTTTGCTGGGAACTTTGTTAACTCACTTCTCTGATTGACCCTCATTATATTAACCAAGTGAACAAGCCTAAACACTAGGTTTTACAAAATGCATTTAATTGGGCAACCAACTATACTCTTTTTTTCCTTTTTAATTTGACGATTAATTGCTTTTGCACAGCATTATTTAAAAAATTCATAAAGATGAGCTTTTCTAAGTAAGGCAGTTTAGATCTATTAATCATCATACTATACATAATTCTTTTGTTAAAAAAATTTTAGTATATTACTGTGACAATATGGGTGAGAGTAATTGACTGGTGGGTAGGAAGTCTGGAATGTTAGTTATCACATTTGAAAACTTCTATATCACAGGATTTATATACATTATCAATTGTATCTCACCCAAGACCATGTTATTTTCTTAAGTGCATAAGTAAAAAATTAAGAAAGTTTAAAGTTAACAACCAGCTGGGTGAAGCATTAATAAAATAAAATTTAACAAAAATATGAAAAAAAATTTACAATTTCACAATATTTTTAGTTAAATCCAATACACAAATGTAAAAATACTATTTATCCTTTACTTTTGTGCTTGTTTAGTAATAACAAATATTAGTATCAAGTGCAATAATTTTTAACTTTCTTAAAAACCCGCAATACATTAAACCTAATTTCCACCCATGATTGCCTAATAAATACATTTCACACATGTCTTATTATAAAACATCACTATCAGGATTTTCCCTATCCCTCTTATTTTTTACCATCCGCTGAGACTTTATTTTTGAAAGTACTTCATATGCATTCTGGATTTCAATGAACTTTTCTTGGGCTTCTTGTTTCATCTGTGGGTCTTTGTGCCGATCAGGGTGCCACTGTCGTGACAACTTTCTATACTTGGAAGTTATTTCTTCCTGACTGGCACCAGATGTCAGATTTAACACCTAAAAATAAATTTCTTTAGTAAATTAATTTCATACAAAGTACATATTTATCATGTCAAATAATAGCTGATTCAGCAACAATCCCATTTGCTTAGATTTAGGATGCCAATTAAAAATAAAGCTTTGTTATAAGGAAGAACTGGTGTTTGCAGCAAATCACTACTCTCTTAAACTGCAGCAGTAATATTATGACAAGTTGTTCCAACATTGCATTAAAAATAAATGGTACCTTCCTAATACAACTGCTATTTATTTATGAAATGAATTTACCATTAGTTTTTTCAACAGTACTGTCACCTATTTAAATCAAGGCTGGGGGCCAGTAAATGGTAGCATAGTTTCAAGAAGTCAAAGAAAACAAACTGATACATCTTCAATTCCCATCAAACCACTCCTAATTCTAGTTATGACAGGTATCTTTTTGACATAAACAAAGTTTGTTATAAGAAGGAAATGCTATTCTTATTGCTGTTTCTCAAGAAATGGTAGTACTATCAAAATAGCTACAGTAAAATTCTGTTACAACAAATAACATTTTTAATGAAAACAGTTCCGGGTTCCAGACAACTTCACTTGTTATTTGTCCTTTTTATGTCTCATTTTAATGAAAGAGTTTTGACAAAACATTTAGGACAGGAATTATTTTCAAAGTTCACCTATGCCTAAATATATTGGTTTGCAACAAAAGAAAAAAAAAAAAAAAAATCATTGTGAAAATTATGAATGACCCTGTGTACCCATTTTGTAAATAAGGCTATGGGATGAGTTGCCTGAATTGAAAAATTGAACACGTGGCAATGTTTTCCATATTTTTCACACTTCACCTATCCATACCATCCAAATTGTCTAGCCCTTCCTTGAATTTATTCAAACCACCTTCCATAACAACAGATGGAAGCCTGTTCTAACAATTAACCACTTGCTAACTGAATGCAAACTTCTGCACATCTATTCTGCAGCCATCCATCTGCTACTTGAATTTTTGCTCCCTCGTGTAGTCTCAGCAAAAGGAAGAATGCTATCAATATTTAGCTCACTCAATCCATTCAAAGCCTTAAACACCTCAATCATATCTCCCCACAGGTGTATAATCTTCAGACACTGCAATTTTAACTTCTGAAGATTTTCTAGGTAACAGCACCCTTTTGTTCCCTTCACCAATCCAGTTGCCCTTCTCTGCATCTGTTGCAGCAGATTTACAGCATTCCTAAAGTAAAGGCTGAACATCTGCATACAGTACTCAAGATGCTGCCTCACCATGGCCTTATACAAAGGTATAATCACCTCCTTATTTCTGCTAGCAAAGTTTTTGTATATCATTGACAAACCCCATAAGCTGTCCTGGCAGCATGTCTGCACTGCTCAGAGAATTTCATATCTGACTGCACAATTGCTCCCATATCTTTTTTTCATTTTCTGCTACTCTGAGTGCAGTACTACACACTTGATATGTTACTCTGGTATTACTGCTATCCACATGTAGTACCTTGCATTTGCCACTGTTAAACTTCAACTGCCATTTCTCTCACCCTGCCAACCTTTGTATCATTTGCAAACTTAGACATTAAGCCTGATATACCTTCATCGTCAGGGGTAGGCTGAGGGGGCATAGACCCCTTTAACCAAAAATTTGAAATTAAAGAAAAAGAACGCAGGAGGCATTCTAAAAAAAAAAATCAAAACTCAAAAGACTGGTCACCACGTCTCCCCCCTTACAATGATGCCTGGATACACCACTGTTCATCATTATCATTAATACTGAAAACAACAGTGGGCCCAGCACTGAACCCTGGGAACTCCACTAATACCATTAGTCTACAACGAGCAGTGCCCATTGATAACCACTCTGTCTTCTCCCACTCAACCATCCCTTTATCCATAGCAATAACCAGGTTTGTACTTATAAATAGGCACATGAGGCACTAGCTTCGGGCCTCACGATAGAGGGGTCTTTGTAACAGGAAATTATTAAAGCGATTTCTTTTTCTAAGGTCCTGATCTAAACTAGGGCCCACTTGTGCCTACCATGTTTACATTGTAAACAGACACAGGTGAAATTTACTGCAAGTGTGGATGACTCGTTTCTCAGAAAGAACAGATAAAACATAAGCAGTTGCTCTTGACATCTCAAAGGCTTTCGATCGTGTTTGGCATAAAGGTCTTCTAAACAAGCTTCCATCCTATGGTGTGCCAACTATTTTTTGTAATTGGTTATCCAGTTTTCTCTCTGATCACTCACTGAGGGTGATGGTAGATGGCTCTCTGTCTTCTGTTTGTTATTTGGTTTTTAGGAGCATTAGCAACTAAGGCCATATTGCTTCCCTACGTCTTCTAACTTCTCCACTAATGCTGGTGTTCCCAAATTAATTCAGTTCTTTTCACCACTCTTTTCCTCTTGTATATTAATGACCTTCTTCCATTGACTCGAAATCCTATCCACAGTTTTGCCAATGATAGCACATTGCATTCCACTTTCCATTTTGAAAAACCTTGCCCTGTCAATCAGCTTCAACTTCTCGAATATCTGCTACCAATTCTTTAAATGCCAATCTCCAGGTAATCCAGACAAAGACAACCTAGTTGATTTCAATCCTTCTAAAACTCGGTCTTGTCTTATATCTCGCAAAAAGGATTCTTCTGCTCCTATGCTTACCTTTGGTGACACTCTGATTTCTAGGCAAAATAATATATCTCTTTTGGGGATTACCCTGACTTCTAATCTGTCTTGGCACAAGTACATTACAAATATTGCTTCCTCTGCATCTAAAAAACTTGGTTTTCTTTTGCTCTCGGCGTTACTTTTCTTCCAAACAGCTGTTCACTCTGTACAAATTGCAAATCCATCCTACCATGGAATATTGTTCGCACATCTGGGGCGGTGCCCCCAAAAACCTCTCTCAGGCTTCTAGATTCCATTCAGAAGAGGGCAGTTAAGTTAATTAATGACTCCTCTCTAACAGAGTCTCTCCACTCTGTCTCATAGACGTACTGTTTCTGCTGTATGCCTTTTCTACAGATACTTTCACGGGCACTGTTCTTCTGAATTTGGCCTCTATAATTCCCGGTCTCTCTCTCAAAACAGTCCGAACACATGCTGCCACCAGCCAACATCCATTTACTGTCCAACTTCAAACTCACAGAACCAAATTTTCATCTTCCTCGTTTATTCATTCAACAGTAGTTGAATGAATAAATGTGGTTGTTCTGGAACAACCGTCCTTCATACGTATTTCCTGAAAATTACAGTCTATAGAAGTTAAAGTCTAATGTCAACAAATATCTTCTTTCGTCTTCTGAACCTCCAACCCAAGCACGGTACTAAGTACTATAGCTTCTAAGACCTCTCATGTTTGGCATTTTCATAAAAAAAAAATAAATAAATTTCCAGAATAAAGGAAAATCTCTCTCTCTCTCTCTCTCTTCTCCCCCCCCCCCAATTCTCTAATAGCATGTAACAGCAGAACCTTCCAACATGTCACTGAAGATGCATTTATTGCACTCACACCTGGATTTGTTCCCACTAAACTGTGGTGCCGTCAGTGACGAACACGGTGAGTGCTACTATCAAGACATCACAACAATACAAAAGCAAATGGAGTGCCACACATGATAGCCGATTATTGTTAGATGGTGAAAAGGGATGCTCCCAAAGCTGAATACAAGCAAAAAGGTGGAAAGGGCCTGTCTGACACAGGTATGTTCATAGCTACAGCTTACTGCCACAAATAAAAAACAGCTTGAATAAATATAAAAAACTACTTTTTTCGAAAACAAGAGCCAATCTGCCATTTTAAGCACTATTTCCATGTTTAGTTCACAGCACTACAAAATCTATGAGTAAACTTTCATGCCCTTAACAAGATATGACCCAAAATTTGTTGTTCAGTGTGCTTCTTAACCAAGAGCATACATCATCCTCTCTCTCTCTCTCTCTCTCTCTCTCGCGTCTTGGCTGTCTTTTCTGTACGCATCGTAATCTCCATATATTCATATTCTTCATTTCCTATGTCTTAGTGACATCGTGTTTCTAATATTTCTATAATTTTCACATTTGATGACTTGGTTGGCTATTTGGTTTTTTTTTTTTTTTTTTTTAGGAGCATTAGCAACTAAGGCCATATTGCTCCGGGATATGCGGTGGTCATTCCCTGACCTTTCCGCACCCTCCGTATTTGGTGGTGACTGGCTCAAACCCTGGTCTAATCAAGAAGAGTGTGCTACGCACTGCTGCTCCTTCCCACCTAGCTACGGAGGCGCCATTTGATGACTTAACCAATACTTTATATTTATCAAATATATTTACTATACTCTTAGCACATATACAAGCAAGTATACATGTGCCTGTTTTTGCTCTTAGTAATCCTAATAAAGTCCATATATTTGCTTGACCCATAAGGAATGCCAGTGGGCTTACCCCCCTGTCCATACTTTGCTTCTCTTCTGCTGCATGTTCCAACAGAAGCAATGCAAGAATAAATTAACACTACATGTAGCTACTCTTAAGCTATGTAATCTGTGTAGCACTCCTCAAAACTGCTAGTTTTGTTGGGAAGGGAAACACACAGATTAACAGTGTAACAGAAAGGGATGATATACAGATTGTTATCTACAAAGGGATGATACAGAGTGCTAGATTGTTACCTAGCACTGCTTTGACTGCACCAGGAAATATTCTTGCACCCTTTCTATTTAAGCATATTCCATCCCTGTAAAAGCAGTACCTCTTGTTAACAAGTATAGTATTATTATATATTTATTACAGTATATTTGCTATAATACCAGGAATTCATAGTCACAAATTTCAGAAGTCAGATGTAGTACAATTTGGGGAGCAGGGAGGATGTTTTATCTGAAGGATCTGCTTTTTTCCCCCATCAGAAACTGCCTCACTAATAACCTTTTGAGCCTAAACTTTGTGATACAACACCTACCTGTCTTGCTACAATTTTTCCCTCATATGCATCAGCACATGAAGGTAAAATATCTGATTGACAGTTTACTCTTGGAAAATGAATCCTGAGTGCATAGTACCTTTTTGTTTATAAAAAAAAAAAAAAAAAAAAAATTATGAGAATACTCTTGAATTCTGATTTACATATCCATATTTTTTTTGGGTCTTGGAGAAATATCTTACTGTTTGCTCTGCTTTTCAGAATAAAAAAAGTGTCCATGTTTCATCGCACTGTAATGTTATTTAGAAAGCTTTGTTCTATTTGAATTTTGCTAAAATTTGATTTAATTCTATTTGAGTTTATGCTAAAAAACTTGTTCTCATTTCAGTCAATGATCACAAATCAATTGAGTTCTTTGCACCAACCTTTTTTTTTTTTTTTTTTATCTCAAGACTGATGGTCAAAAATATCATAAATACTATCTTTAACCATCCCTAATTCTTCTGTTTTAATTCTAATAGTCATTCAATATTCAAGTTCCACACTGCAACATTTTCATCCTTTTCACTTCACTCTGACCAACACAAAATTATTATCAGGGACCAGATCAAGAATGAATGTTTTCTCTTTCTTCAGAAAATCACTTCTGACACTTAATCCCCCCCCCCCCATTCTCTTCCATCATGCAGTATGATTGATGCCTTTTCAGGTTATGATGGGCATCATAGCAAGACTCAATTTTTCTAACATTTAGAGGGTACAGATCTAAAATGGTGTTTGCAGACTGGCCACTATGTAATCCAGATCAACTAGTATATAACCCCCATCTCAATTTACACTGCAGTGAGACTATACACTAACTCATAGTGACTGGGGGGCAGTCTGAGTAGTGTGTATGGGGGGGGGACATATTCGTGCCATGTGTACGCCACATCCAAAAATTTCATTACTTCATATGTCCTCCCCACCTTTTCGTACTACTGAGGATATCATGAATAGACAAACCAACAGAACAAAGTTATCTGCAAAAAGATTTAAACCCCCACAAACACTTCCTTGTTCATTTCACAAATATACACAGTCTCAGTTCCAATTTCAACGATGTCCATTTCCACTTGCAGTTTGCCAAGTCTAATTACTTTTTCTGAAGAAATTCCAATTATCAGTTGATTCAACCACTGTTCATCTCAGTTAAACAAATTATTCGCCGCACGAATTCCTTTCGCTTCAAAGGTGGTACTTGTGCATCTGCTCTGATATTCCCTGTCAGAGACTTAGTAATTTAGAATCTCCTCTTTTTGACCTTCTCAGTGGCTTAAAATCTTTCTACCCCATTCTATCAAATTCATCTGTTGCATCCATCATTCCCAACTCCAATAATCACTTCCTCTCTTTGAAATCTGACCTTCTCCAGTCCAACTTTCCTAACAATGAGGTAATTTTTCTTGATGATTTTAATATCCACAACTCCAACTGGTTTCCATTTTCTAGTCCCATGGACCCAGCTCGTGGAGATGCCGAGGCTTTTTAAATTACTAATGATATTGCACATATTGTTCATTTACCTACCAGAATACCAAACAATCTTAACAACAAAGCCAATACTCTTGATATTTTTCTCAAACAACCTTTCCAATTACCTTAGTTGAGGCGAGTGGTCTCTAGGACCGCAGTTCACAACTTGGTGATGGTCTCATCTCCAATAGAGCCTTTCTCTCATTGCCATTCTCAACTATGTGTTTGCATGACAAGAATGCAAAATGAGATGATCTACGAGATTTCTATTGTTCTTTTCCTTGGCTATATTAGTTTTAAATCTTCTGATGTAAACATTTGCTTAGATTGTGTAAATGAAGTTATATGTGTAGGGGATGAAATTCCTTTATTCCATGCTGCACCTTAAAATCTTGTCCTTTATATAAACCTTGGTTTTCCAATAAATGTGCTAAGACTGTTCAAGATAAAGAATGTTGCATATTGCAACTGGCTTGTATCCAAATATCCAGATTCATTTTCTGACTATAGCAAAGCTTGCAACAACTGTAAAGCAGCTATTAATCAATCCAAACTAGATTTTGAACAAGCTAGGAGTAGAAAACTTGCTTCTTGTCCAAATGGTAGTCAAACATTCTGGTCTCTTGCCAGAGCTATTGGCTGCAATCTTTGCTCATCTCTATTCCCACCTCTATCAAAATCAGATGGTTCTATTGCCACATCAGCTAAAGATAAAGTTGACCTGCTATCATCCTATTTTTCTTCTAACTTGTGTACTGATGATTGTGTTAAAAACAATTGCTTGTAAATGGGAAACTGAAGACAATTTTATTTAAAAAAGAAGATAGATTTCAAAACTTTTTTTTTTTGATGATGATAAAACATTGGACTAGATTTAAAAGAGCTGAAGCATTCAGGATAAATTCAATTTACATAATTTTAGACATCCGTATAACACAAATTAGAGAAAGATTTATCAGTATGCAAAATATTATCAATTTCATTATTTTTGGAGCCTCAGAACTAGTTTACACTAACAGAAAGTGATTTTTTAAAATTTGCAAAAAGTATATGAAAAGATCAAGTAAAAATTCAATTTTCACAAATCATTTCAAATAGCGTTACAAAAGAAGAAATTAAACAAATCAATTTAATGAGAACTTGCAGAAATGTTAATAATAAAGTTTAGCAATTTGCCATGTAGTTATCTGGACATTTCTACAGAACTTATTTTATATCTAACACTACCTGTTACAGTAGCTACTTCTAAAAGATCATTTGGCACACTGAAAATAATCAAAATCTATTTGCAAAATACAATGTGTCAAGAATGACTAAAATATCTTTCACTAATTGAGACAGAAGCCTAAGAGGCATATAAATTTAACACCAAAGATTTAATTACTCTGCCAATGGAAAAAGTACAATGAAAGATTTTTAATTTCAGTACCTACATTATTAATGTGATTTTGTGTGATTGCAAATTAATTATTTCTTGTTTATTTGTTATTTCTTTGTAATGATTTTGTAATTTTGCTAAAATGCAATTTTAAAATATAAGAATTTTTTGTTGATGAAATAAACATTTACAAAATAAAATGAATGTATTTTTATTTGATTTTTTTTTTGTTAGTTTTGCAAATAAACATTATTTACACATTTTGCTTAGGGGCTGAAAATTTGTATTTACATCACTGTTGACCAAACTAACATTTTTCTGTGGATTTCTATTTGGACTGTGTTAGAAATCAACTTATGATTGCTTCAAGAAAGATACTGTAGTAGACTTCACACACCTTCAGAAAAGTCAAAGTTTTGTTTATAACAATGGTACAACTAATCAGAATTGGTTATCAAGAGCATTTCCAAAACTGCACCAGAAAGAGATCTGAATTCAGTTTGTGTTTTCCTGATGGTTAAATATTCTGACACTGAGCACTGCTATGAAGAATTATTAAAATGCCATGAATGAAATGGGATAATTCATTATATTTCATGTGCACTAGTCAGTTCCTCAACCAAGAATCACTGTACAGCAATTTTTTCCTTTTTCTACAGTAGCATCTGATTGGTTCTCACATTGAAATTAACAGAAGATATCTGCAAAATATCTACTCTTTTATCTTCAATGATAATGAGAAATACTAAGAAAATCCTCTGACTATGTAGTCGTCCCAGATTAAACAGCAATTTTGTTTATTGGAACCTTTTTTTTTTTAAAGCAAAATCCATTCATTTCACTTTTGTTCAAAAAAAAAGTTGTTCTCCAAATAGCATTGTTAGATGAAGAATTGTTTCTCTGAATATGATTATATTTAAGTTAAAGTTAAATATTTAACTACCAATAACCCAGTTGGGCTACTTGTTATCTATGAATTCTGTTTAGATCTAGCACACTTTAAAATGTCATAAGGAAGTACTTTTGCAAGTCTTGAAAATTCACAACAGAAAGTTGTTGGCTGCCAAACTAAGTCAACAATTTACCCAACTTTATTCATAGTCATACAGCTTCTGCTAAGAAGTGTATTAGATATTAACACTTCATTGTATTCTATCAGTATGAAATCACCTTGACAGTACAACACGAACTTGCATTAATGCTCTATTTTAACATAAAATTACCAGTAAAATCCTTAAAGTAAGTTAATGTTTTACAGCAGCGTTTCCCAAACTGGGGTCTGCAGTGAAACATTCAGAAGGTATCAAGTAATGTGTTTATTTTCTTAAAAAACATACTGATAGAATCACAATGAATTTTTATAGAACATTACTTATTTTCGATACGATTAGTATATATAATTGTATACATATTTCAAATTATTCGTTCTATGTACAGCAAACTGATGATAAATAAAGTTTTTATTATATATCTGTATAAAAATAAGAATAAAGTTGAGTTGTTTCACACATAAAACTTTATATATTGGCTATATATATAAACAAATGTTTATTTTCGGTGTATTGGGTAGGGGTGCTGACCTGTCATTTGTAATTACCATGAAAAAAATTGAGAATGCCAGCAGCAAGGTAAAAGCTGATAACCTGAAACTAAATTAGATTAACATAAAAATAATAATGATAATAATGATGGTACCTAAAATAGTGGGTCCTAGGGCTTTAACTACTACTTCTTCATGGGGTTGGCAGCTAAAACCGTAGGAGCCACAACAATAAGCGGGGGTCTCTGTTTCTGTTATGATGTATACGCTTTGTATGTATACATCATAGCCGACCCGACAGAGACCGAAAAGAAGGAATAAAAATCAAACATAAATAAAAATAAATATATAAATATAAAATAGAGTTAAAAAGCTAAAATAATGCCAATTAAATCTAGTTAAAAACTGTTTGCTTAGACCGGAAAGGTCTAAGAAACAGTATTCTTAGACCTTTCCGGTCTAAGTAAACAG
Organism: Mastigoproctus giganteus; assembly: GCF_048544385.1. Lineage (NCBI taxonomy): Eukaryota > Metazoa > Arthropoda > Arachnida > Uropygi > Thelyphonidae > Mastigoproctus > Mastigoproctus giganteus. Next base: position 18,987,258 of record NC_143587.1, read on the forward strand.
TAAGTTGCCATTAACCTGACTTTATTCCATAATCTAATGTTACTTTGTTTAAATTTCATACTGTATTTTGCCTTCTTTTGAATTCTAACTTTCATTCTTTTTTCCTTTAACAGAAGCTACTTCTTAGATTTAATTGGCATTATGGACAAAAATGCTTTTATAAAAAGACAAAACTCTACAGTGGAAACTCTAGTGCCGACCGGGCTAGCCGGGTGGGAAAAGTGCCTGCCTGGCATCCCAAAGGTCGCGGGTTCGATTCCTACCTCGGGCTTGGATCAAAGCACTGCAAAAACCTTGGGAGGTGCATTATGGCCACAGAAGCCTATGCACCAACAACTACAAAAAAAAAAAAAAAAAAAAAAAAAAACTCTAGTACAATAGTGTGACAGAGAAAGGGTCAAATCAAGTTAAAAGGGTGGATTTTCTGTCATAAATCTGGAGATATGGCAGCTGTTTTTATGCAAGAATTGCCATTTTGCTGTTTTTTAGCATATCTTCTAGTACTGCAGAACTTCCACTGCAGAACTACTTTGTAGAAATGTTGACTGATGTCAAAAAACAGATTCAACTTGCTCTTGGCATTTTTTGTTGTTGAAAACAAACTGGGAACTTTCTAATCACACTATATTCATTTCTTTCTTAATACTAAAATGTTATGATACCTATCTTTATAAAATGCACATAAAGTGCATTTTATAAAGATAGGTATCGTAACATTTGACAATATTAATAATATTGTCAAATCACAACTATTAAAAAAAAAAAAAAAAAAAAAATGATGTGACACAAATACCTCTAACTGCTCACTGGATGACAATTAAAAACAGCTTTGACTTATAAATTCTTTTTGTACAAAAGTCTGAAAGCCAAAATCATTTGCAAAATTCAATATCAAGCATTTATATATTTTTAAATACATTTTATATATGTTAAAAAGTTTAAAAACATTAACCTTGAGAGCATTGGTCTCTCCTCGAGGATCAAATGCTTCCAGTATGTGATACCAAACTTCTCGCCAACCATGATGCCGAATATGTACATATAACTCTCGAATCACTGACAAAAACTCTTTCCACATAGGACTAGTAAAAAAATGCTTTGCTGCATCTTTACACTTCACTTCTTCCCCTGATTCTTCTGTTATTGTACAGTTAAAATAAAACCATGAACCCCACAGGGATAAGTAAAGGCACCCACAGAGAGTTAAAATTAGTATTCGAAGCCACAGAGACTTTGGTTGTTGAGGGGCTCTTCTCCAGCCTTTAGAATACCAGTTAAAGAATGATGATGACAACAATGAAGTCCAAAATACTGAATTCATACTCCAAAAATACAAAGGATATGTCATGTAAGCCCCTATCAGAGGCCAAAAGAAAGCACCCTGTTCACGTCCAATATTCCCTATAAGGTGAACTCCTGAAAAATAAAATAAGATAAAAGAATAAATGTGACTAATAAAAGCATTATTTGCAAATAAAAAAATAATAAAATCAAATATCTTAAAAACAGGGACATTACTTATTAAATATATTTTTAAAAAAATAGAAAAAAAGTTTCTCTTTAGTATCATATGGCTTTACGGGGCAAAACCATGTATGACAACATCATATATATCAAAGACTAGTGCTCTAATATCATTCTGGATATTGCTACAGAATGATATAAGGGCTCTATTCATTGACACAGTAGAAGTTTGAATATCCATATATTCAAATTTCTACTACTTTCGAGTTCCATCTCTCCATAGGTATAGAATGCTATAGTGAGAGAGGCAATATGCTATCTAGGTTTGATGCAAAACCTGATTGCCATATTTAACCTTCCCTTAAAAACATCTATTTAACCATAGGTTAAACTGAAAAAGCAATCCTAGATGAAATACAGTAAACTCTAAATCCAGCACCCTCAGAGATTGAGAGGTGAGATATTTTAAAATTTTCTGGATTTTAGAGTTGTATACCTGGTAGTTCAGCCGTTTTGATGAAGCATGTTTCAATGAATATTAAGCAATAACTCAGACTTCCTAATTTGGAATTTCCTCTGGCTTAAAATCTCTTTGCTCCATTCTGTCAAATTCATCTGCTGCCTCTATCATTCTCAACTCTCTAATCACTTGGAACTAGAGCTTACAATACCGAGATTCCAGGATCCTGAATACCAGTAATTTTTTTTCAGGATTTGAAACACCAGTATTGATACAAAAATACCGGTTTTTCAGTACTAATTTAAAAAAAAAAATAACTGTTTATGATTTAATCACAAAATCACATACACAATACAAATGCAATGGAAACCTGAAAACATCATGAAACTAAGACATAAAAATCTTACAAATATATCTCTCTTAGTAAGAAATATTTACTGTGTGGAAGTAAAGCACTTAAGGAATAATGAAAACATCACTACGGAAATATCTCCATTAGTGGGAGTAGGCCTTGTAGGGCACTTAAGGAATATGGTAAACAATGGCATGGCAGGTGCAGAAGGGTTAAAACTAAAAGCCTCTGAACAATACTTTCTACTTGAGGATGCGACACTTAGTGCATTTTGGGAAAGGGCATCGGTATGGAGCAGTTCAAAAGATGAGTTTTGTTGTGTGGGAAAATCACTGTTTTTCCCATCAAAGGAAGAAGAGGGAGTTTAAAGAATAACACAGTGATTGGGTCAGGTTTAAATTGGATAGGCGGAGATACGTAAATAAAAAGGAAATAAATAAGGTTCTAGTGCCAAAAGAGTGGGTTGTGGTTGTTGTTCGGAGGGGTTGCAGACTTTCAGTGGTAGTTCTAGGTTCAGTTTGGGTTCCAGTTCTGGGAGTGTCCCACTATATAGTGAAGAGTTCTACCGGGCATGTTCCTATGCTAGAAGTTAATCCAGAAGCTGAGTAACAAGCCAGTCAGATAGTGACCTGGCTTCTACTACTGCTGTGGTAATTTCCTTCAGTATTAACAGAGAACTGTTCCCGAAATAAGACAGCAACAGTGGAAGAGCTATATGGCAGAATTCAACTAAGAAGAAAGACTTCACCGCACTCTGTGGAAGGAATCCAGTGAAAGAGAAGGAAGGTAAGTCCTCTGAACTGTGTTGTATTGAAAGGGTGCTTAGATAAAACAAATTATTTTAAAGTAAGGATTAAGTTGAAGAAATTACAAGAAATTTAGAGAAATGTTTAGTATTGAGTTGGTTTATTGGTTGAAGTTGTAAAGAAAATTGATATTACTAAATTAAGAGAGAGAGATGGAATTGTTGTGAGGAGAATTGATAACGCTGATTAAAAGAAATATGAGGAAGTGATTAAGATTGAATTAGTTTAGTGTTTGCAGCTGTAGAGAGAGTTGGTGCTGTTAATTGAGAAATTTTATGGAAATGATAGCATATTAGCAGATTAAACGAGAAAAATTAATAGATTAGATGTAACTAAATGCCAATTATGTATATACTTGTAAGTAGTTTTGTATGATAAATGACTTCTGTTTAATAATATTTGTGTCACTGCTCATTAGAAACTATGGGAAAATCCCTCAGCACTTGTAAATTCTGATTTTTTAATGCAGTCAGGTAGTTGTGGGCCTCAGTGCTTGAGGGGAGCTGCTATACGAAAATCATAACGGCCATTGATGGAAATATTAAGGTACAGGACAATAAAAATAAATAAATAACCTCCACATCTTAGTTTTGGTTTCCCCGAACCTTTGGTCACCAAGCTTAAATGTCAATCCCTTTCTTTCGTTAATACAGACAGTGCCATAAAAAGTCAAAAAGAAAATAAGATTTTTTGAAGATGAGGTAATAAGGGGGGGGGGAATAAACTGCAACTCTTCTGCGACCATCTCAGTACAATAGCACCAACCAGCACAGAATCCAAAAGGACATTTTCTGCTGCTAATTAAATATGTACCAAAATTAGATCCAGTTTAAATGATAACACTATTGATTGCTTATGTTTCTTAAGAGCTCACTTTATTCGGACAGGTAGTGTGGATGCTTAGACATAACCAAATTTGCAGTTTCACTATGTATATATTTTTTTGTTTTTAGAATAACTGTATGTTTAATAATTTTTTGTTAGAATATTTATTATTGTAATAAAAGTTTGATTTGAAACATGAATTCTAGTAATTATTTTTTTTTCTTACTTTATTGCACCTAATTGTCATCAACATTTGAGAAAAATGGGGTTTTTTTGGAATACCGGTATCCTGGTTTCATAAATTAAAGATACTGAAATACCGGTATTAAGATTTTGACCAGTATTGTGAGCCCTACTTGGAATTCTGACCACCTTTCTTTGAAACTCAACTTTCTCCAGTCTAACTTTCCTGAGAGTGAAGTAATTTCCTTGGAGATTTTAATGTTCACAAATATATTAAGTTATCTAGTTACATTGACCCAACTGGTTGAGATGCTGAGGCTCTTTTCAATTATTAATTGCCTCGCACAGCTTGTTCATTTACCTACTACTATACCAGACAACCCTAGCTGCACACCAAACACCCTTGATCCCTTTCTCACTAATGACTGTTGAAAGTAGATGATAAATTTGTGGTCCTCTGAGAACTTCAGATTTGCAACTTGGTGATGGTCACTTTTATCCATCTCTAAGGATACTTGCTGACACTGACCTGAATTTCTGTAGATTGTAATTTTTGGGAAATGTGTGAAGGAAGTTTGTTCCAGAGAAGAGAAGATATAAATGAAGAAAAGAAAAGTTGGTTCTGAGTGTTTGGAGTTGGACAGTGAATGGATGCTGACTGGTTGTGGCATGTGTTTGGATTGGTTTGGAAGAAAGCAATGGAATTACAGGTGCCAATTCAGAAGAATACTTATGCCTATGGAAATATCTACAAAAAATGCATGTATCAGAAGTTGAATGCTCATGAGACAGAGTGAAGGGACTTCGTAATTGAAGGATCATTAATTAACCTGACTGCCCTCTTTTGAATGAAATCTAGAAACATGGGTTTTTGGATTCCACACCAAATGTGAGAACAACATTTCATGATAGGGAAGATTTGATATCTGTACAATCAGTAGCTGTTTGTAAGACGAGTCATGACTGAGGAAACTGATAATTGGAATTCTGCTGGAAAAAGTGGGGATTGGCAGACTGTAGATGGACGTCACCAATATTGGAACTGAGGCCACATTATTTGTGAAATGAACAAGGAAATTTCTGGAAGGTTTAGATCTTTTCATGGATAAGTTTGTTCTATTAGTTTGACTATCAAACTGATGATGACAACTATGATGATGTGTGCAGCAATGACACAAAAGTAAAGGGGAGACAGCTGTATGAATTAACAAAATTTTTGGATATGGCATGCATATGGCATACACACACACAGAGAGCAAGAATATACCCAGCTGATTGATATAAATGTGGCCTTGACCAATGCCTCTCACATCCACAATCTACACTATTTGGACTCTCTCATCACCAGTTGGAAAAGTATATATACTAACTGATCCATATGCCTATGAGAGAGTTCCCAGTAGATTTGGTCATGTGAAATATCTAGCAGCCAGCCTGCAAAAATCATTTTAGAATTGTATACCCTTAAAATACAAGGAATATTTTACCTTTCCATGACTCATAACCTCAAAAGATGTCACTCATACTGCACAATGGAAAAGATGGAAAGCTTTGTTCTGCAGCTTAAATATGGGTTTCACCACTTCAAGCCTCCACAATAAGCAAAGTGGTGGTATTACACTTGGTGATAAGATTAATCTACCACCAGTCTAATAGTTTGAGAATAAAGCATCTTCCCTGGCCAGCCCAATCACAGATCTTAATCCCATTTGTGGCTCATCTGAGAGATGAGCTAGAAAGGTGTATTCATCGGCACAGTCTTCTACCCATGCCATTCCAGAAATGGGCAGTTCAGTTGAACAGATGGTCCAATGTTCCAAACAACTTGACACCATGGTATGGTGAAGCAGTGATTCAAGTCAATGGTATTCCAACGTTCTAGTCATAGCCCACTCCAGTGATTAGCTCATGGTTCTAATAAAGTGACCAGGCAGTTTAATTTTTAGGATTTGTTTTTAAATTGAAAATTGCCTTCTCCAATATTAGAAAATTTTCATGTTGTCTGGTTTTAACACACTATTAATCTATTATAGTCTCATACATTCTTCTACTAAATCTTTACTTGCCACTGTTGTTTTGCATTTTATTTCTGCAAAACAGAGAATGGAGGTTGCCAGAGCTTTATTCTACAGCCTAAATATGGATTTCACCACTTCAAGCCTTCAAAAAGCAAAATGCTGGTATTACACTTGGTGATGAGAGTCCTCTACCACTAGTCTAGTAGTTTGAGAATAAAGGCATCAAAGCATCTTCCCTGGCCAGCTCAATCCCCAGATCTTGATCCCATTGTGGAACAAACCAGAAAGGTGTATTCATCAGCACAATCCTCTTTTTTTTTCTTTTTTATGTAAACTCTACACACGAGAGGTATTAGAACCTAGAGTACTTAGTACCGTGCTTGGGTTGGAGGTTGAGAAGACGAAAGAAGATATTTGTTGACATTGGACTTGAACTTCTGTAGACTGTAATTTTCAGGAAATACGTATGAAGGAAGGTTGTTCCAGAAAACGGCAGTTGAATGAATAAACGAGGAAGATGAAAAGTTGGTTCTGTGAGGTTGAAGTTGGACAGTAAATGGATGTTGGCTGGTGGCGGCATGTGTTCGGACTGTTTTGAAAGAGAGAGCGGGAATTATAGAAGCTAATTCAGAAGAACAGTGCCCATGGAAGTATCTGTAGAAGAGGCAGGCAGCAGAAACAGTACGTCTATGAGACAGCAAGTGGAGAGACTCTGTTAGAGATGAATCATTAATTAACCTAACTACCCTTTTCTGAATGGAATCAAGAAGACAGAGAAGTTTTGGGGCACCACCCCAGATGTGTGAACAATATTCCATGGTAGGGCAGATTTGCGATTTATACAGAGTGAGCAGCTGTTTGGAAGAAAAGTAACGCCAACAGCAAAAGAGAAAACCAAGTTTTTTAGATGCAGAGGAAGCAATATTTGTAATGTGCTTGTGCCAAGAGAGATTAGAAGTCAGGGTAATCCCCAAAAGAGATCAATTTGCCTAGAAATTGGAGTGTCACTAAAGATAAGCACAGGAGCAGAAGAATCCTTTTTGCGATATATAAGACAAGACCGAGTTTTAGAAGAGTTGAAATCAACTAAGTTGTCATTGCCCCACTGGAGAATTACTTGAAGATCGGCATTTAAGGAATTGGTAGCAGATTTTTGAGAAGTTGAAGCTTATTGAGCAGGGCAAGGTTTCTCAAAATGGAAAGTAGAATGCAATGTACTATCATCGGCAAAACTATGGATAGGATTTCCAGTCAATGGAAGGTCATTAATATACAAGAGGAAAAGAGTGGGGGAAAGAACTGAACCTTGGGGGACACCGGAATTAGTGGAGAAGTTAGAAGACAGAGAGCCATGTACCATCACCCTCAGTGAGCGATCAGAGGGAAAACTGGATAACCAATTACTAAAAACAGTTGGCAAACCATAAGATGGAATCTTGTTTAGAAGACCTTTATGCCAAACACGATCAAAAGCCTTTGAGATGTCAAGAGCAACTACCTATGTTTCACCGAACCTTTCCATTTAATTAGTCCATAAATGGGTAACATAAGCCAGAATATCACCAGTGGATCGACACTGACGGAATCCATACTGGAGATTGTTGACCAGACGAAAGATTTCTAGGTAGTTTTAGGAGTTGGCGGTTAATTGATTTCTCCATTACTTTAGAAAGAGTAGAAGTAATTGCAATGGGACGATAATTGGATGGGAGTGATTTGTTACCCTTTTTAGGAAGTGGCTGTATATGAGAAAATTTCCAAGCAGAAGGAAAAACACCTTTGGAATAAGAAAGTGAAAAAAGGCAGCAAAGAATAGGAGTAAGTTCAGGAGCACAGGTTTTGAGAACAAGTGGAGAAATACCATCAGGACCTGCAGCTTTCTTAGTATCAAGATTCGTCAAAATCCTTTTGACATCCTTTTGACGGAAGACCACATGAGGCATCGAATGGAGCGTGTTGGAAATGGTGGGAGGTTTTTACCAAGATCATTAATACATGAGTTGGAAGAAAAATGGGATGCTAGCAGGTCAGCTTTACTCTTGGCTGAAGTGACAACAGAACCATCTGGTTTGGACAGAGGTGGGAGCAGAGATGGGCAAAAGTTGCAGCCAATAGCTTTGGCAAGAGACCAGAATGTTCGGCTACTATTAGGGCAAAAAGCAAGCTTTCTACTCTTAGCCTGTTCAAACTCTAGTTTGGACTGATTAATAATTGCTTTACAATTGTTGCGAGCTTTGGTGTAGGCAGAAAATGAAACTGAAGAATTAGAAACACGCCAATTACGATATGCAACTTTCTTCTCTTGAACAGCCTTAGCATATTTATTGGAAAACCAAGGTTTAGATAAAGGACGAGATTTTAAAGTGGAGTGTGGGATAAAGGATTCCATTCCTGCAAGAATAATTTCACTGACACGATCTGAGCAAACGTTGAGATCAGAACTTTTGAAACAGTAATCCGACCAAGGAAAAGAAATGTCTCACGTAATCCCATTTTGCGTTCTTGTAACGCCAAACAACACGAGGTTGGGAATAGCCATGAGATAAAGGCTCAATTGGAGAAGAGACTCATCAAGTTGTGATCTGAAGTGCCTAAAGGACCTCTCACTTTGACCGTGTACTTAGAAGGGTTGTTTGTGAGAAAACGATCAAGCGTGTTGGCTGTATGATTAGGATTGTCTGGTATTCTTGTAGGTAAATGAACAATCTGTGCAAGGTCATTAGTAATTGCAAAAGCCTCAGCATCTCGACCAGCTGGGTCAGTGTGACTAGAAAATGGAAGCCAGCTGGAACTGTGAATTTGCTCATCACCAAACTGTTAGGAAAGTCAAGTTGCAAAGAGAGGAAGTCAAAGAGTTTCAAGTGATTAGTGGAGTTGGGAGAATGGTAGAGACAACAGATCAATTTGACACAATGAGGTAGAGAGATTTTAAGCCAGAGAAGATCAAAAGAGGAGATTCCAAATTGCCAAGTCTCTGACAGGGAATATCAGAATGGACATATGCACAAGTACCACCTTTGAGGTGAAAGGAATCATACAGCAAATAATTTGGGCATCTGAGATGAGCAGTAGTTGAATCAACCGATAACTGAGATTCTGTCAGAAAACGTACATGGGGTTTGGCAGACTGCAAGTGGAAATGGACATCGTTGAGATTGGAATTGCGACCACGTATATTTGTGAATTGAATTAGGAAGTGTCTGGGAGGTTTAGATCTTTTCACAGATAAGCTTGCTCTATTAGTTTGACAATTCATGGTGTATTCAATAGTAAGAAAAAGTTGGTGGGGCATGCTGTATGAAGTAATGAAATTTTTGGATATGGCGTAAACATGGTAAGTATATAACCAGATTCTTGACATAATGTGGCCTCGACAATGCTCCCCGCATACACACTACTCTGACTCCCTCCAGTCACTATCTGGCAGAGTAGAGGTAGCATGATTATACACTAACTGATCTGGAAGCCTCCTAGAGAGTTACCAATAGGTTCGGTCCGGTGTACTAACTAGCGGGTGGCCTGCGAACACCTAGAGCTGTACCCTCGAAATGTAAGGAATATGGGATCTCGCCACGATGTTCATCATAACCTCAAAAGTCATCAATCATACTGCATGATGGAAGAGATAGGGAAGGGTTGACCGGAACTTAGCTCTAGAGACTAAACATGGATTCCACCACTTCAAGCCTCCAATAAGCAAAGTGGTGGTATTGCACTGGTTAATGAGAGTCATCTACTATCTAGTACTGCCTTGTAGCATAGTGGGGCGGCATTCCTCCATGTGGTGTGGATGACACACCTCAACCCCTGCTTACATTGGTTCACACCTGGATGGTCATCCGCCATGTACTTGTGCATGGAGGTTATACCCAGGATTACTAACAGTCCCACCATCGTGAAGAAATCCTGTGCAAGCAGATTATTTGGATGTCACAGACTGTCAGGACTTCACCGAAATTGGGTCCACTTGTCTTGAGTGTCACCCAAATATCAGTTCCCTCAGCGTTTTAGACTCCCAGGTAGCAAGTACAGCTTTTCTGGCATATCTGAGAGAATGTCTGTGACAATCTCAAGGACCTCTGCCCATGCCATTCCAGTAATACTAGAATATTGGATCATCCATACAACTGAACTGTCTTGGATGATCCAATATTCCTTGTATCATGTTTAAACGACTTGTAGACACCATGGCATGTATCAAAACAGTGATTCTGGTCTACAGTATACCAACATTTCAGTCATTGTGATTAGTCCAAGGCCAGGCTGTGTAATTTTTAGAATTTGTTAAATTGGAAATTTTATTCTGTTAATAATGACTTACAAAATTTATTCCATTCTTCACTGTTAGAAATTTTCATTTTCTATCAGGTTTTAATATGCTATTATTGTCTCCTACATTCTTCACCTGACGCTGCTGTGTTTTGTATTTTATTCCTGGAATTAAATGCAATTTGCAGAAAAATACATAGATTCAAAAGGCTCAATTATAAAGGATCACAGTATAGAGGGTCTGCTATTGTTCATCCATCTAGTCACCCATCAGGGAATATTCACTTATTAGTGTTGATTACACCAAACTAGGAGCATTGACCCAGATCCTGTCTTCCACAATATCTGAATCTGGGGCAGCTGACCAGTCTGACACCCCCCCCCCCCCCCCAATGTTACTGCAGTCATTACAAAAAGCATAGACAGAACACTTGCATGATCTATCAGATTGAGTCTAAAAGGAGTCTGACAACAGGGACAAAAGTAATTATTCTGCTGTATAAAGTAATGATTAGGCCACATCTTGACTATTCATACAGGTCTGGAAGCCTCATTTTAGGAAAGATGTGGAATGGAATGGGTGCAAAGAACAGCAACAAGATTAGTGAGGAACATAAAAGGATACTTTTACCAAGAAAGATTTGAGTTCTGTAAATTGCAGCATCTGGAAACTAGGCAGGGAACCTGCAAGGGGACCTGATTGAAGTGTTAAAGGCTTTAAATGGATTAAGTAAACTAAATGCTGATTGACATCATTACTTTTTCTTGGATGACATACATTAGGGGGGCATAAATTTAAACTGTAAACAGATGATTGCAGAATAGATATGAGAAAACTGGCTTTCAGCCAGAGAGAATCCCTTCCTCCAGACATGGCTAACACTTTTGAAAAAGTCATTCTCTGTCAGAAGTATAACCTTCTGTGTTTGAAAGCCGGTTTATTTCTTTACGGGTAATATAAAAAAATAAAAAAGATTTCTGAGAAAAAATGTATACTCTCCAACCAAAAGACATGAGACACCCTTCTGATTGCATATAACTGTGTGCCTATGAAATATGCAAATATTTTGGTCTATAAATGTGATCAATGTTTAGCTCGGAATTCATTTCAAAAGTGCATACTAAATGATGAGCATGTGGAAAGATCTAACAGCATTTCTGCAGGAGAATGACAGTCACACAATCATATGGGAAAGTTATCTTTGTATGATATTGCTCAGGAATTAAACATTACCAAGTCAACAACTGACAATGTGCTACAGAAACTGAAGTCCAGAGATGCCAATGAACTTAAAAACAACTAGGTCAGTGGAAAATGCAGAATGTCAAGGGTTAATATGTCTTGAGATGGCTAGTTACCTCATCTCAAACATAAGACCTTACAAAATCTGACTTTGGAGCTGCAAATAGCCACAGGCACACCTGCAAGGGTTTCCGCTACATGTAGGGAAATGAATGTCATGGATTTTCACAGAAGAGCTGCAACCTACAAGTATCTGATAACCAAATCAAATGCATGCCATTGATTGGTATGGCACCAAATCTGGACTGTAAATCAGTAGAAATTGGTTCTATGGAGTGAAAAGACATGCTAAACACTCTTCCAGCCTGACAGATGTCTTTAAATATGGAAGAAATGTAGCAAGAATTGAATGTGAATATGAAGAGAATAACACTAGAATACTGCAATGGATAGCAACAGAGCACTGACCTCAGCTCAACTGAACATCCTATGATGAACTGGAATGTAAAATTAAGGCAAGGCCAGTTGATATGCTTTATTAGTGGAGCTCCCAAATGCTTTAAAGGAAGAATGGAGCACAATACAACCAACTACCAGAAATTGGCAGTTTTCCATGATGCACTGAAGCAGTTATGATTACAAGTATCATGCTGTTTGGTAGAATAAAATATATTTCTACCTGAACCTTGGATCTGCTTGAAAAGGCTAATACATTCAAAATATGATTTTTTTAAAAAATTAAATGCAACCTTAGTTAAAGACACACATTCAGTCTCCAAATCAATTATCTATACATACTAGAAGAGCAAATGGAAACTGCACAAAGTGACCAGGAATATCCTTATGATGGCTATTCATTTGGAGGATGTCAATCAGAGGTTAGACTATCCCTATATAACTCTAAATAAATGCAGCTACTTGAAAAATGCCTCTCTAGCAAACACATTGGAATTCTGCAAAACATTTGGTATGAAGGGAGGGGATACATCTTAACGAGTACAGGAAACAAACCAAAAATCACATATAAGAGGATTTATCTTTAACTCAAATAAAATACTTTTACATAGATCACATTGGGTTTGTGATGCAACAATAAAAAAAAAAAAAAAAAACATTCTCAGTGAGGGTCTTAATATTAAATAATTGTCAACTACTAGTAAAACAGTTTTCCATCTGATTCATCTTAAAAATCATTCAAATTATTACAGACTGAATAACTGCATTTAGTTATTTACTACGACTAAAGTTATTATATTACTATTTAGCTATTTACTGAGAAAACTCACCTCGAGTTTGTAAATATAACTTCGAGATCATTGTTATTTCAAATACAGTATTCATAACTACTTCAATTTTAATGATGGAAATATAATAATTTCAATACTCGTACATATCCTGATTTCAATTTTTGAAACAAGGCTTTGTTTTGCTAGTAGAGCTGCAAAACGAATGAAAAAAAAAGGGGGGGGGGGAATAACTGCAAAACCTGTACAATTACAAACTGTATTCAAACTTATTTAGCATCAAGAAATTACTAGGCAGGAACCACCAGCTGAGTGAAATGTTACTTAAGCTCCTAAAAAGTTAAATATTTACAAGCTTATAACGGGATAATATAAGAGAAATTTTACAAAATAAAATAAGCTGAGGTACATTAATGAAACCAGTAAAGTTGAACCTTCCCCCCCCCCCGACACTTCCAAAAGGAAAGCACAAACAAGGAAGTCTTTTTTTTTTTTTTTTGAATAAGATATTTTGAACCGACTAGTGATGATTCGCAGAAAACAGAGCCCAAGCATACCGAAATCAATTACATTTTAAAGCATGTGCTACTTACCAACTGCTACAGAAAAGGGCACTAAAGCTGCAAAGTATGGTAATGACCCTTCTGGTATCAGGTCAACCGGAATAGCAGCTAACATTAAGTAGCCAAATGCATCTGCTACTATTATTGGCCAAACATCTTACTGTACTTGAAGGAGGTGTTTTGTGTTTTTGCATTTTTCGAACAAGTTTTTCCATATAGACTGTATTTTCATTAGCATCTTGCACATATTCAGGTATACGCCACAAATCACGTAACCATCCTAATCCAAAATAACCACCAGCAAACATCCACCATACGAGAGCATGTCTATCTCGTCCTAAATAAAAGTGATGAAGTCCAAAAAAACCACCAATCAACCATAAAAATAAGTTACACATAGGCTCTTTTCTCTCATTCTGCTACTACAGTGTATTTGAGTTTAAGTTGCACCTCACTTTTACCGTTTTAGCTATAAACAACTTCAGACTGCGCGCCCCAACTAACACGACTAACCAACACATCATGTTTATCTCCTCGGCAGTAAGATTAGTTCCTATATCAGCCGAGAGAGGCGTTTGAATATTATAAAAAAAATAAAGAAAAAGAACTTCGCGTGTTTTGATGAACTCAACCAACACTTTCCTGTTTGAATCCAGTTATGGATAGTCCATCTTAAAAAGCCAATGGCCATTTCCTTTAAGTCTCAAAAAAATTTATGTATCTGTAAAACTATAAAATTTTCAGAAGTTTAAAGAATACCTTAATTAATAAAAAATAAAATAAAATGTTCAGTTTATACTCCGGCATGACCACAAAGTCAAAGGAGTTTACTTAATCATTTCTATAACGAATGCAATTGTAAATTGTATTTAGAAGTCATGCAGGCCTGAACCACGATTCCCTCAAACGTGTATTTTCTGTTTACATTCGATTCTGTTAATGATAGACCGAAATTTTGCCAGTAGGGAGAAGGAATTGATTGTCCCTTTTATAAGGCAATGGTAGACTGCATCTTAAGTACTCATGATGCAGCTAACTATTGTGGTCTCAGCATGGTCTGTGCTTGTTAACAGGAGAGACTGCTGTTTTTACAGGGATGGGATACACTTCAACAGAAGGGGCAAGAATATTTGCTGATTCTATCGAGGCTGTGATAGGTGGTTCGGAAAACTTCTATCTTGGGAGGGATACACAGATTAATATTTTAACTAGAGCCGCGAGCAGAGGTGAAAATGATTCTTGCATAGCTACTATTGGTACACGCAGCAGTCTGAGATTTCAGGCCCTTCTGTGGGTCATCATGGAACAATTAAATACATGGGCTGTGTTAGAATAACCAAGAGTAAATACACGTGCATGTATACATGCATGTGCACTAATGTTAGAAGTGTTGTAAATGCATTGCTTCCCAAAGTTAACAAAACGCGAACAAAAAGCGGTGCAACTCATGCAGCTTGCTAGGGAGTAGGACAAAATTTGGCATGGTGGTGCAACATAGAATAACAATGAAATGCAGAGACATGAAGAAACTTCAGAGAGGTATAAGGGACAATAATAGTCGATGATAGCTGGAACAGTTGCCCTCGCAGGTAGTTAAGCTGACAGTTTGAATAATTCAAAAGTCAAAAGTCTACTGGATACTAACCTGTGTGAGAAGGGAAATATACATTTATGTTTTCTTATCCATTTGGTAGGGTTTTTTTTTGTCAGTGCAGCAAAAGCCTTTGTGCAAAAAGCCTCCAGCAAAACCTTCCATGCACTATATGGCAAATACTATTACTATTTCTATAACAGAGGTTGCATAAGAATTACCAAAAAGGTCACATTACAGAAGTTCCTACACGATGCTCGAAAATATGGTAACAGATTGTAGTTACATCTTTACTTAAAGATGTAACTATGTAGTTACATCTTTAAGTATGTAAAGATGTAGTTACATCTTTACTTAAAGACGTAACTACAATCTTTACTTAAAGATGTAACTACCATCAAGGTAGTCACATTAAATTACCTTTAAATTCCATACATTTTAAATGCTAAACTGATGATGTTACCAACGGTGAATTCTAAATGGGAAACCTTCAGGGACTTAATCTTAGAGGCTAGTAGGCTTTTCATACCAATTAAGAAATACTGTTCAAGGTTCAGGCCCAAATGGATTTCGGATGAATTTATGAGGCTCGTGCAGAGAAGAAAAATGCTGTTGTTGTTGGAGTGTGGTTTAATGGTGCAACGGCTACTATGGTCAAATTAGACCTAAGAAAAATGCATGGGATGCATATAAATTATCTGGCGACGCAGAAGCCTACAGCAGATATAAGTTAGTCTGTAATCAAGTCACAAAGGAGGTTAGACAGGCGAAGGCAGATTACGAGAAATCTTTGGCAAAGAACGCAAAGAAAAACAGCAAATAGTACTTTACCTATGTAAACTCTAGAAGGAAGGGGAAGAATCAGATTGGTCCACTTAACATAGATGGTCCGACTATTAATGATCCTGCTCATGTAGCTGATAACCTGAATGAGTATTTTGCATCTACATTCACACATGAGGAGTTATACAAGGAGAGGAATGCCAAAAGTTTATCAAACTCTAACAGGGAGATCAGAGCTTTTATAATAACTGAGAGTAAAGTGGAGGAGAAATTGTTGAAGCTAAACATAAAAAAAGGCACCTGGGACAGATGGAATCTATCCAGTTATAATGAAGGAGGCAGCAAGGGAAGTAAGCAAACACTTAGCCATAATTTCCCAGATATTGACTGAATTTGGGGGCTGGTCACTCACACAGTAGCAAGGCTTTTGTGGATTTATTGGATGATTGTTTTCTACATCAGCATGTTCGGGAAGCAACTAGAGGGAGTAATACTCTTGATTTGATTATCAGTAGTGATTCTTCATGCATTAAGAATCTGCAGATAAATGAACCACTTGGTGGCAGTGATCACAGTGTGCTGAAGTGGGAGTTACTCAAAGAGGTAACTACCATTAGGGGTAAAGGGAAGGGGTATTGCTTTCGTAAAGGCGACTACAATGGACTGAGACAGTATTTAAATTCTATACAGTGGGATCAACTGATGATATTGCCAACAGCAAATTCAAAATGGGAAGCATTCAAAGAACTTATCGTGGAAGCTACTAGGCTTTACATACCAACTAAGAAATATTGTTCAAGGTTTAGGCCTAAATGGTTGTCAGATGAACTAATGAGGCATATGGCAGAGAAGAAAAATGCATGGGATACATACAAATTAACACGTGACACGGACGCCTATGATAGATACAAGTTGATCTGTAACCAAGTTACAAAGGAGGTTAGGCAGGCGAAGGCAGATTACGAGAGATCCTTGGCAAGGGATGCGAAGAAAAACAGCAAAGAGTTCTTTACTTATGTAAACTCTAGAAGGAAGGGGATGAATCAGATTGGTCCACTTGAGATCGATGGGTCAACTGTTGATGACCCTGCTCGGGTAGCTAACAAACTAAATGAATATTTTGCATCGACATTCACACATGAGGAGTTATTCAGCGAGGGGAATGCCAGAGGTGTATTCAACTCTAGCAGTAAGCTAGAGAATCTTGTAATAACTGAGAGCAAAGTGGAGGAGAAATTGTTGAAGATAAACACAAGAAAGGCACCTGGGGTGGATGGGATCTATCCAGTTATATTAAAGGAGGCAGCAAAGGAGGTAAGCAAACCCTTAGCCATAATTATGAGAGCTTCCTTAGACTCAGGGGAGGTACCCATTGACTGGAGATGTGCAAATGTGACCCCAATTCACAAAGGGGGATCAAAGGCTGACACAAGTAATTATAGACCTGTGAGTTTAACTTCTGTTCCCGGAAAATTAATGGAGGCACTGGTGAAAGAAGCACTGCAGGATCATCTAGACAAGACTTCAGTTATAGCTAGGACACAGCAAGGTTTTGTTAAGGGGAAGTCTTGCCTGACCAATTTGATTGGATACTATGATGCAGTCACAAAAGAACTGGATGCAGGGAATAACTTTGATATTATATACTTGGATCTTAGAAAGGCTTTTGATACTGTTGCACATGGAAGACTGCTGCACAAATTGGAGCAGTGTGGCATTGGAGGCAAGTTGCTGCTATGGATAAAGGGGTGGTTGAGGGGGAGAAGACAGAGAGTGGTAATCAATGGACACTGCTCATCGTGGACTAATGTTATTAGTGGAGTCCCTCAGGGTTCAGTATTGGGGCCTTTATTGTTTTCTGTATTTATAAATGATATTGATGATGGTATATCAGGCTTAATGTCCAAGTTTGCAGACGATACGAAGGTTGGCAGGGTTGTCAAGGACACTACTGACACTATGCTGCTGCAACAGGATTTGGAAAGGTTGAGCAGATGGGCTTCGAGGTGGCAAATGAAGTTTAACATTGACAAATGTAAAGTACTACATATGGGAAACAGCAACCCCAGAGCAACGTATCAACTCTGTGGTACTACACTGACAGTGGTAGAGAATGAAAGGGACCTGGGGGTGGTGGTGCAGGCAGATATGAAGTTCTCTGAGCAGTGCAGACGAGCTTCAAGAGTAGCTCATGGTGTATTGTCAATGATATATAGGAATTTTTCTAGCAGGGATAAGGAGGTGATTATTCCCTTGTATAAGGCAATGGTCAGGCCACACCTAGAGTACTGTATACAGGCCTGGAGGCCTCATTTCAGGAAGGATGTAGAGCTGCTGGAACGAGTACAGAGAAGGGCAACTAGATTGGTGAATGGGACAAAGGGGTTCTCTTACGAAGAAAGGCTTAAGTTTTGCAAATTACAGTGTCTGGAAACTAGGCACCAGCGGGGTGATCTGATAGAGGTGTACAAAGCCTTGAATGGTTTGAGCATGCTCAATGCTGATGGGATTCTTCCTCTAGCTCAGAAAAATCACCTGAGAGGGCATAAATTCAAATTGAGGAAAGACAGATGTAGGATAGATGTGCGGAAATTTGCCTTTAGCCAGCGGGTGGTTGGTGGGTGGAACAGACTTCCATCCCTTGTCGTGGAAGTTGATAGCCTAAATAAGTTTAAGGCTCAGCTGGACAGGTATTTCGAACGAACAGAGGGGTGAAGGGGAAGTGGTTATTTTTATTTATTTATGTTACTTTTTTTTTTTTTTTTGGCTGATGCTGCATAAGCTTGCTTTCTTGCATCAAATGCCTCTACTAATGCTAATGCTAAAAAAAAAAAAAATGCTAATGCTAATGCTAATTATGAGAGCATCCTTAGAGTCAGGGGAGGTCCCCATGGACTGGAGATGTGCAAATGTATCCCCAATTCACAAAGAGGGTTCAAAGGGTGACACAAATAATTATAGAGCTTCTAGTTTAACTTCTGTTCCGGGAAAAATAATGGAGTCACTGGTTAAAGAGTTGTGTAAAAATACATTCATATTTTTACTTGTTTAGGTTCATCCTTAGAGAGGGAGAGAGAGAGAGTAGTTGCCTTATACTTTTCTCCCAGCCTGTATATTTGGGACAGCGTCACTTCTAGGAGAAAGCTGTGTTTCGCTTTCGCTTTGGAGTGCGCAGCGAAGGAAATTGTACACCAACTATGATATTCATATTTAGACACTGTTAGAAATTATATTATTTATGTATAGTTCATACAGAGATGTATTATCTGTCAGGAATAATTATGTCTTGATTAGGTCATTTTATATTCATTGTTATAGGGGTGATGCTGTTATCGATTATTCAAGTACAATGCCAAGTATATGTGTTCTTTTTCTGTTGGTTTATTCAATAAAGTTTTGTAATCTTGAACATTTTTTTTGTTGTATAGCTAAACCCTGATCATATATTTCAGGGAATAGCTAACCTATATTGTGTTTATCCGAATATATAATTATACATGTTAAAAAGCCTTATATGTATTATGTATTGTTTTAGATATTGATTGTCATAAATGTGAATTGTGTTTAGTAATAGATATACATCATACTTCGCAAACAATATAGGAAATAAGAACAGATATTGAGTCTTTGTTCTTTCGTTTCATCTCATGTTACTGCATTGAGTGTCAACAAGTGAAGAGTGCCACACACCGGCTACCTTTTTTTTTTTTTTTTTTTTGTGTTCCAGAGGAAGTGGACTCCCAATGACTCTCTAGACCAGTGATAGACAGTTTCTCAACACTTCAGAATTATAGTTCTCCAGAGTGAACATTTCGCAATAGAAGAACATTTGACGGTAATGTTCGTTAAAAAAAATATATGTGAAAATCTAAAAAAGACACTGCCTCAATAATCTATGAACGTTTGTTCTTGTGCATAGACCATTATATTTCATAAATCATGTTTATATTTTTGTCTAACTTCAAAGCATCTGGTGGTGACGATCTCATTGACCAAGGTAATTTTGTCAGTATCCATGTCTTCTGCAGTTGCAGAAGACATGGATACTCCAATGCAGTGGTTTTCAACCAGAGTGCCATGTAATTTGGGTGTAAGTTACTTTAGAAAATTATTATTATTATTATTTTTTTTTTGAAATACATTTATTTCATTATAAAAAGTGTACAATATCCATTGTATCGTATCTTTTTAAATTTGTGGTAATCTATAATTGATCTTTATTTAGTACCTCTAGATAAAAAATAAAATTATTATATAGGTATATATTAAAAGGTCGAAAACCACTGTTTTTGGTATTTCTTTTGGCCTAGGGGTGCCATGAAAAAATTACTGGGACAGTAAGGGTGCCGTGAACCGAGAAAGTTTGGGAACCTCTGCTCTAATGGCATCATCATCACATGGAGAAGCAAGCTCTCATGAAGTTGCACGTCGTACTGGCGTCCCATATGGGAGTGTGTGGAGAGCACTAAGAGTAGTCCTCCGTAGATATCCGTACAAAATTCAACACCTTCAAAAATTTAGGCGTCCCAATTTTGCAAAGCGGGTAGCATTTGCGTTAAGATTCTTTCAGCGAATTGAAGAACGTGACAACTGGCTGTCAAATATTTTGTGGACGGGTGAAGCCCATTTCACTCTTAATGGCACTCTAACCACACACAATTTCAGAATTTGGGAGACGGAAAGTCTCCCAAAGCTTACACGGAAACTCCATTGCATCCGTCAAAAGTAACAATGTGTTGTGGATTCACTTTTTTTTTGTTATAGGGCCATTTTTCTTTCAGGAAATTAGTGGCTCTTGTTTTGAAACTGTCACAGTCAGCATAACGCTGACCTGTTATGAAACTGCATTATCCCTAGCCTGGGGAAAAGGCAGGCTTTGGATGTTGTGACATTCATGCAGGATGGAGCACTACCCCATATTTCTTCTTCTGTGAAACAACTGTTACTCTCAGCATTTGGAGAGAATCGAGTGATAAGCCGTCACTTTCAGCATGAATGGCCACCAAGGTCTCCAGACCCGACGCCCTGCAAATTTTGGTTATGGGGCTAACTGAAGTCACGGGTTTACAAAGATCCCCCAATCTCATTGGCAATGCTAAACGACTATACGACGGCAGGTATCAATGATACCTCCAGGAATGCTGTTTCATGCTATCCATAAAGTCATTACTCGTCTTCAGGCAGTGCTCGACAACGAAGGCCGCCACATTGAACATTTACTATAATGAAGTGTTGTTGCTGTTATTTGGTTTCTAGGAGCATTAGCAACTAAGGCCATATTACTCCGGGATATGCGGTGGTCATTCCCTGACCTTTCCGCATCCTCCATATTTGGTGGTGATGGGCTCGAACCCTGGTCTAATCAAGAAGCTTGTGCTACACACTGCTGCTGCTCCTTCCCACCTGGCTACGGAGGTGCCATAATGAAGTGCTTTGTGATGTTACAGATCAAGTGCCACCTGGAGAACGTTTTTGGAGATAATTTTGACATTCTTTCGGAAAAAAAACCCACGTAATTCTACGCATTTCTGCTCTAATCTCGTTACCATACGTCAAAAATTCATGAAATACTGACTTTTGTATCACCCTGTATATTAATGACTTTCTATCGACCGGAAATCCCATCCATAGTTTTGCCGATGATAGCACATTGCATTCCACTTTCCATTCTAAGAAACCTCAACCTGCTCGATCAGCTTCAACTTCTCCAATATCCGCTACCAAATCCTTAAATGCTGATCTCCAGGTAATTCTCCAGTGGGGCAACGACAACCTAGTCGATTTAAATCCTTCTAAAACTCAGTCCTGTCTTATATACTGCAAAAAGGATTCTTCTGCTCCTATGCTTACCTTTGGTGACACTCTGGTTTCTAAGCAAGATGATATATCTCTTTTGGGGATTACCGTGACTTCTATTCTCTCTTGGCACAAGCACATTACAAATATTGCTTCCTCTGCATCTAAAAAATTTGGTTTTCTCTTTCGCTCTTGGCGTTACTTTTCTTCCAAACAGCTGTTCACGCTGTACAAATCGCAAATCCGCCTTACCATGCGATATTGTTCCCACATCTGGGGCGGTGCCCCCAAAACCTCTCTCAGGCTTCTAGATTCCATTCAGAAGAGGGCCGTTAGGTTAATTAATGACTCATTTCTAATAGAGTCTCTCCCCTCTCTGTCTCATAGACATAATGGTTCTGCTGCATTCCTTTTCTACAGATACTTCCATGGGCACTGTTTTTCTTCTATAATTCACGCTCTTTCTTTCAAAACAGTCCGAGCACGTGCTGCCACCAGCCAACATCCATTTACTGTCCAACTTCAAACTCACAGGACCAATTTTTCATTCCCTCGTTTATTCATTCAACTGCCATTTTCTGGTACAACCTTCATTCATATGTATTTCCTGAAATTACAATCTACAAGAAGTTCAAGTCTAATGTAAACAAATATCTTCTTTCGTTTTCTCAACCTCCAACCCAAGCACGATACTAAGGTTCTATTACCTCTCGTGATTGGGTTTTCATAAAAAAAAAAAAAGCTGGTTTTGTGCCCCGCACACTCCACTCAGTACAGCCTTGCGCTCTTGCTCACATGGCCTTTAACTCTAATGATATGGGTACATTTGACTGGACAAACACCATAGGCAACATATTGGATTGTCTCTTTCCTAAGGATATTTTTCTGGTACTTATTTTCTTTCTAGGACTCCTTTTTTCATACGGAAATCTGTTCTAAGGATGTTACGTGATACTGAAATTAAATCCCTCCCCCTTAGAGATGAACACTGTCATTGCCTCCACGAAGAAAGACAAGTACACCGAATCTGTTATAATTGATAGCCTTTTATTAAACCCTACCGATTCACTTAATCCTAATTATCTTTTATTCTTATTCAACAAATGTATAACTTGTGGTATCCTTCCGAGAATCTGAAAGACAGAGATGTTGAGAATTATTTTAAAACTGGGGGAACCAATCTGTAATCCGAAATCGTATAGCACTGCTGTTACATTTTGGTAAAATTCTTGAAAAATTGATTGCGTACCGTATTAACTTCTTTACTATTGAGCACAGTTTGAGATCAGATTTCCAATACAGATGTCGACCAGGAAAAGATTTTAGACTGCCCTGTAGGAAAGGATTAAAATTAAACCTCTGAATAGACTTGTTCTGTTCACTAGTTTTGAGCGGGCATTGCACTCATTATGGTGTCCCAATGTTTTTAATCGTCATTTATCTGCTAAATGTCTCCGACTGGTTTATCGTCTAATTAACAGTTATTTCCCAATATGTTCAGTTATTGTACAAACAAGAAACCTCCCACCAAAATAGAGTTCACTCTATGGACATCATGAGCTTTAGAATATTCGAATGGTGGCTTATGTTTCCAAGATAGAAATGTTTTTTTTTTTTCGGCGGAAAATTAAGTTCGACTCGACCGTCAACTGTCAAGTTCAAAGATGATTTACCTTTAGTGGCAGCCTATATACATCTTGGTATATTGAGATGATCGATTCGCCTTTTTGCTTCACCCTCTAGTTTACCTATTAATATAAAGAACGCTTTGGCAGTGATCTTTAGAATTTCCAGGAATGACTGGGGCTTAAAGACTTGAAGAATACTCTACAAATCAGCGCTTATTCCAATTGTAACTTTAAACGCTTGCATATGCTTTAAAAGGCCTTTTCCTCTTACAGTTCAGGCACAGCTGGCTTCATTATCTAAGGATTTTCTTATTAGTCATGGTTAGGAGCAGAACTGTTTCCATATCAGAACTTCAGGTTATTGCAGGCATGCCGCCTTTGAACCTTCAAATTCATCAGAAGAAGACACCAATTCCGTTTCCAAACATAACAGTTGATAACACCACTGAGTCCACCAAATAAAAGGTTCGATCCTGGAAAGAACTGACTATGCAATGGAACACTAGAATGAATGGTAGCTAGAAAGGAACCGTCACCATTACTTTTATTCCAGCCATATCATTTGTCCTCGATAGAAATATTTAAAAATTGTTTCAACCTACGCTTTTCACATCATACATTACTACAGGCCACGGATCTATAAACGCTACTCTAATCTTAGTAAGACAGATCTCTTTCCTGTAGTGAAACTGAGGAGTAGAAACATACCTTACACACCTGTCTATTATATTATATGTCGATTATAGTCAAGATTTATTTGCTAGAGTATTCGACTTTTACCTGGAAATGAAACTGCTCTTATCTTTAATAAAACTTCATGCTTGGTATTAAACGATTTTGTCCAGATGGTGTTTGATCGCTGTCGTGGAAGTCCTTCATATGTTCCTGCAAACTCTTCTAAATCGCTTTTTATATACAACTACATGTTCACAGTGCCATTGGCATAGACTACCATTGAAAAGAGAGAAGCTGGCCACCATCCTACCAGAGGTACTGTGATACCAGTGGGTAGCCAGCATCTCAATATAACATTCAGTGTAATCATTGAAATGGAAGAGAATATATAATGTCCCAGCCAGTGCAATTATTTCACAGCTAGTACAGAAAATCAACTGAATGACAACTAAGTCAAATTTCTGAAAATCACACTTGCTTGAGGATTAATTTCAGATCTAAGAACTTTAGAAAGAATAATTAATAGCTTTATTCTCAAATGAATAAGATTCTTGTAAGAACAACAGTGGCCATATATCAGAAATACACCTTTATTTTAATAAAAATAATTAAATGATAATTTAAATATAAATTACCCTTAGGAGTAGCACAGTTAGCATAATCACTGGCCTCATCAAAGGAAAAAACCTGGGTTCGAATCCGTCAATGACCCGAGAAATTTTTACCTATCTTTTTCACAACTTCACAATTTGGCTGAATTAGTTGCTGACTCAGGAGAGAGTAGAATAGTTTTCGTCAGCCTTCATTTTATTTAAGCTGTCAACTTCCACAACAACAAATGGAAGTTCATTCCAGCAATCAACTACTCACTGGCTAAAATTCTAACATCTATTCGACAACTGTCTTTCGTCAGTTTCCGTTTATGCCCCCTCAGGTTTGTAACCTGAGCAAGAGAAAGAATCCCATCAGAATTGAGCCTGCTCACTCCATTCAAGGCCTTATACACCTCAATCAGATCACCCTTGCAGGTGCCTAGTCTCCAGACGCTGCAATTTGCAGAACTTAAGCCTTTCTTAGTAATAGCATCTCTTTGTTCCCCTCACTAATCTTGTTGCCCTTCTCTGTACTCGTTCTAGCAACTCTACATCCTTCCTAAAATGAGTTTATCCCGACCTGTATGCAGTACTCAAGGTGTAGCCTGACCATTGCCTTATACAAGAGGATAATCTCCTCCTTATCCTGGCTTGCAAAATTCCTGTATATTTTTGACAAGACCCCATTACTTACCCTGGCAACCTGTCTGCACTGCTCAGAAAACTTCATATCTCACTGCACAATTACCCCCAAGGTCTCTTTCATTCTCCGTTACCCCTAGTGTAACACCACCCAGTTGGTACATTTCTCGGGGGTTACTGCTACCCATATGCAGTACTTTGCATTTGTCAATGTTAAACTGCAGTTGCCACTTCTCAGCCCATCTGCCCAACTTTTCCAGATCATGTTGCAGCAGCATACTGTCATTAACAACCCTCCCAACTTTTGTATCAACTACAAACTTTGACATTAAGCTTGATATACCTTCATCAATATCATTGTTAACTATACAAACAATAATGGGCCCATAACTGAACCCTGGGGGTAAACCACTAATAACATTAGTCCACGAAGAGCAGTATCCATTGATTACCACACTGTCTTCTCCCACTCACTCATCCTTTTATCCACTGTAGCAACTTGCCCTTAATGCCATACTGTTCCAACTTGTACAATAGTCTTCCTTATGCAACAGTATCAAAAGCTTTCCTAAAATCCAAGTATATGATATCAAAATTATTTTATGCATCCAGTCCCTTTGTTACCAGATCATAGTATCCAATCAAATTGATCAGACAAGGCTTCCCTTTAAAAAAACAAAAAAAAAAAAAAAACAACCCATGCTATGTCTCAAGTATTACTGCTATCTTGTTGTCTAGATGATCCTGCAATGATTCTTTAACCAGTGGTACAATATTATTTTCCCTGGAACAGAAGTCAAACTAACAGGTCCGTAATTACTCGCGTCACTCTTTGTACTCCTTTGTGAACTGGAAATACATTTGAACATCTCCAGTCCGTGTGGACTTACCCTGAGTCCATGGCTGCAGCAAGCTGGTATGGGAGGTATGCATCGCATTTCAGGAGGGCGCCAAAACGTTTTTTTGACCTATGCAAGTTGGACCACTGTTTAACAAACCTCTTTATAGAAAATTAATAAGTTTCATATTATAATAAGGTAAAGTTCATTTTACTTCCAACTGATGCTGTGACCTACAGCATTCAGAAATTTCCCCAAGTTTGTTGAAGGCCTAATGGACTATATTAGTAGCATCCATCTAAATGTTTGCACTTGTCATCAGGTGGAGGTAAAATGAACTTTACCTTATTTTAATATGAAACTTATTAATTAACCTTAATGAACGTAAAATGAACCTTACGCTTAATGAGATTTTCAATATTGTTCTTTATTTGTTTGATTTTTCATAAATACTGTGTGATGTTCTTTTTATTATGTTCATTTTTATGATTGTGTAAAACAGTAAACTATAAATTTATAATGCAAGTAACGCATTACTTGCATTATAAGGTAATGTATGCTACAGTAAAATACTTATGCCTTCCTTATTGCAGGCTTATAATATAATGAATATAATATTTTTAATCTCGAAGAAGTGTTCTTTAAGTGTTCATTCTTAAAGAACTACAAATAATAAGAATAAAAATTACGTTTTAAACATTTCATGTTATTATTTGTCCGAGGAGGTTTTGTCCTACTTTGCACTTTAATTGAGGGGGTTTTGTCGATGCCCCCACACCTCCGCTAATATAAAGACAATCTGATACTAACAACTCATACAATTACTGCGAAAAACGCCAAATTATAAAGAAACTTAGAAAAAAGGATTCTGATATACATGAAGCTCTTGAATGTCTACAAAATATCACAGAATTTTTAAAGAAAACAGAACACAGGAAGCAGCCCAAAAAATATGGTTACTATCATTGGCATTGAAGCGTCGTTTCCAGAAGTAAGCAATGTAAGGAAAAGATTGGGAAAAAAAACGTCATTTCGATTATGAAAGTAGAAAAGCTATTCAAGGCCCGCAACAAAATTTCCAAATTATTTTTTTTCTTTCAACTAACGCAACAATTTTCTCCTTAACTGAAAGGTTTACAAAAATGAAAGAACATGGAAAAATATTAAATGTTTTACAATATTTCTGAATTTAAAAAATGGTCAGATGGCGATTGAATGGTCAGATTAAATCATTGCAAAGATTTACATATTAAATTATTATTATTAGCTATATGGTGCAAGGAAGTCTGAGGCTTATGCTGCACCAGCTAAAAAAAAAAAAAAAAATTTCCCTACTTATCCTGAGAGAGAGAGAAGGAAATCACCAAGAAAGAGAAGAATAATGGTATTCAGCTCAGGACCCTGCGTGTACCAAGCCCATACTCACCAGATGTCCGATATTGATGGTTTAGCATTACATTTATATTAAAGACAACACTATTCCATTCAAAGTTTTAGTATATATTTTTAAAAACGATTTTACAGATACTTTTCTGAATGTAGTAGTTGCATTAATAATTTTTCTAACGTTATCAGTTGCCCCGGGTGAACGGGGTTTTTCAAAATTGATCAAAAATCATTAACGATCGACAATGTCTCAACAACAACTCTATAATTTGGCAATAATTTCAATACAACAAGGAAACATAAATTTGTATAATTTTTTTAACATTATTTTATTATTGTGGGTACGATTACTGTCATTTAAAAAGTTTATTTTCAGAATGCTTTTATTTTTGTTTGTTACAAGAATTACATGTGACACATGTTGTAATTCTTTTCTTTTCAATCAATAATTATTTCCCCTTATTTTATTTTTTAATCCAAATATTTTGAGGCGGCAAATTTGATTTTGATTACCACATAGGGTCGCAGCGACCCTGCCTGAGTCCAAGGATGCTCTCATAATTATGGCTAACGGTTTGCTTACTTCCTTTGCCATCTCCTTAATATCTTCATTGCTTAGAGCCCTCACTTGTGCCTCAAGAAGACGAGTTAAGAGGCGAGTTGTTAATTGGTAGAATGCGGAATTATCCAGGTTAAGGAAAGAAGTGTTTTTATGTAGGAAGGCATATCAGAGGTATAGGCAGTGGGGGATGAATGAGGCTCAATTTTATCATGCATTATAGGAATAAAAAGAAAATTTATTATAGGGCTATTTATGAGAGTAAATTACAGGCTTGGAGAAGTCTAGTTACTAGTGTGGGCAATACAGATCCTTAGGGATTAATTTATAAATTAAGTATGAATAAAGTAAGACCTAGAGAGATAATGAATACAGTAATCGTTAATGGTGTGGAAACAACTGATTGGATTACAACAATTGCAGGCAATAACATCTCAGTTGCTTCCTCATGAAGGAGAACGGGGAGACAAAGAGAATAAGACGGTATCAGGGACCCTAATGTAACATACCTTGGGTCAGTCGATATTGGCTTATTTATTTTAGAGGAATTGAGAGCCGTTTCTAAGCAAATTAATATTTCCAAAGCTCCGGATATCGATTTACTAGAGAATAACGCTGTTCTTAAAGTAACTGAACTTTATCCTAACATCTTGTTAAACGTATATAATAAATGCTTCCTTCAAGGTACCTTTCCTGGGATCCGGAGAGTTGGTTTGATTAAGCTGTTAGTTAAGCCGTGTAAAAAGTCGAATGACCCAAGAGGGTATAGACCAATTTCGTTATTGGCCAATCTTGGAAAAATTTTTGAAAGATTATTTTTAAGACTGAACCAAGCCATGGATAAAAATGGTTTGACCCTGCCTTATCAGTATGGTTTCAAGAGAGAGCATTCTATGGAGGATGCCAGTAATGATCTCACGAATTTCACAAACCAGGCAGGGGATAAGTATGTGTTAGCCGTCTTTATAGATTTTACTGGAGCTTTTGACATGAGTATTCTGTCTGCATTCAGAGTTATTTGTATGGTATGGAAATTATACTTAAAGCTAAGCATCTACAATTTAATAGGAATCTTTCGAGAGGGTATCCTCAAGGGTCTGTATTGGGCCAACTTTTTTGGAACTTAGTACTTAATTTATGGATAGAACAATCAGCTTAAAATCTGCATATGATTTGGTTTAATGTGTTACTGGTAAATCAAGGTCTGTGCTTGAAATAAGAGTGGCCCAGGTGTTAGAAAGTCTAGTGTTATGGGCTGATCTGCATAAGCTATTGATATATAAAACTGTTATGATGCTGCTTAAGGGGAAACTAAATTATGCGCGACCGCCAAAAGCTTTAATTAAGGGGAGGCAGATTCCCCTAGTATCTGAGGTGAAATATCTAGGTATAAGAATTGATGATAGATTATCGTTTTATCCACATTTAAATAACTTACACGAAAAAGTTAAATTTTAGTGCAGCAATAATTCGATTAACTAGGTCAGATTGGGGGTTGAAAAGGAGGGTTTTAAATTTATACTACAAGGCAGTCTTCTTACCCATAGTTGCGTGCGGAGCATCAGCATGGTACTTCAGAATTACTAACGTTAAATTTAAACAGAAATTGTTATCAATTTACCGCTCAATGCTTTATTTTTAGTTTGTGCAGAACAGTCTCAACGAATGCTGTGCAGGTTTTGGGCGAGCATTTGCCTCTAGACTTGTATATTGGGCATTTTGTTTTTACATAAAAAAAGGCATAGTTGTTTCTTTCATGAATATTACATCTGATATCACTATAGAGATATCTAAAGCTAAGAAAAATGTTCTAACACAGTTGATTGGAATATGGCAACAGCAGTAGCGCAGCTACCCCCTTTTCGGGACCCTACTTAATTAATGAATATTGCAAAAAGAGGAGACAGCGAAAGACACCTGGCCCCGGGCCCGGAGGCAATTGCCTTGCCTGCCTACATGGTAGCTACACCACTGAGCAACAGAGATGGGATCTTAGTGTAACTGTGAAGAGCCTTCAAAATATCCGAGTGAATGTTCATTCCAACAGTTACATTTACTTATGATAGTAACAAATGGAGTTTTCCTTCTATGGTAATGTCGTTTATTTTAAGTGGCCATGGGTCATTGAATTTTAAATTACATTACTTTGGTCTGGTCAGCTCTCCTTTATGTACTTGCAGTCATTTAATATATGATTGTAGTTTGTACGTTGAACATAGAGAAAGGCTAAAAGTGCAGATTGGTAATTTAGTTAGAGGCTGTGAAAATGATCTTATTGCTAATCAGGCTAAATTTCAAGCAGTGCAAGAGCTTTGCGTAACGGTTTTTCAACGGAGAAGACATTGGAATAATTTAATGCTTACCAATTAAGATTTTGTTATATACACTTCATGTTTTTGGAGGTTTTTTTATTTTATTTAATTATTTTTGCTGGCTCTCGGGTGTGGGCAGCCTGGGCACGGAATCGCTGGAAACCACCGGTGTATAGCACTAGTTCCGGTAGGTGTGGGATTTTGGTGCATGAGGCACTATTAAAATAGTAGACCAGGCCCAGTACTACATGCTTAGGGCCCCCCATTCTGTCCAAGCTGCTCCCTAGTAGTGAAGAGGCCTGCCATACAGGCCTGTTCCGCAGAGGTTCTGCACAAATTCAGTTTATCAGGTAGAGATAGGCAGAAGTCTAGGTGCCAGCTTAGACATAATAAATCCTTTAATATAACTGGATAGATCCCATATACCCCAGGTGCTTTACTTGAGTTTAACTTCAACAATTTCTCCTCCACTTTGCTGTTATTACAAAATCATTTAACTCTCTGTTAGAGTTTGATAAACATCTGGCCCTCTCCTCTTTGAATAACTCGTGTGAATGTAGATGCAAAATAACTCCGCCATGGACGGTCCCAAGCCCGGCTGCGAAAGGAGGAGGGTGGTCATCCTGCCGAAATGACCAGAACCGGGAAACCGCATGAAATTAGGAACAAGCTCTTACAATGTTACCGCATCCGGGGTAGCCGATGCGCCAGCACTGGGGACCCAGGGTACTGGTGTGAAGTGGACTACTGGCCACAGAACAAGCTGTTATAACAATGTTACCGCATCCGGGGTAGCCGATGCGCCAGCACTGGGGACCCAGGGTGCTGGTGTGAAGTGGATCACTGGCCACAGCAATAAGCTTACTACGCCGAAAAGGACAATTAACATTGGCGAATGGAATGTTCGAACGGGGCACCACGTTGGACAAAAGGAAATCATTGCCCAAGAACTACTTAGGTGCAAGATATCAATCGCAGCATTATCTGAATTAAGGCTCACCGGGTCTGGAACGATGATCATCCAACCACCAGCACCTAACGAAGCGGTTATGCTATTCTACTCTGGTGGCGAGAAACGAGAAGCAGGAGTGGGCTTTATGGTCGATGCTCAGGCCACCAGTAGTGTGATCGCTTTCCAACCAATATCGGACCGCCTGGCAGTCCTTACTGTCAAGGGCACCATCAAGACCCATATTATCTCCGCCTATGCGCCAACTGAGACTAGCCTGGACCCGACCAAGAATGACTTCTACAACCAGCTCCAACATACGCTGGATTCAATTCCGCAGACAGAAGTGATCATCCTCGCAGGGGACTTTAATGCCCATATTGGCGTGGACAGATCTGGTTGGGAAACAACAATGGGCAAGTTTGGCCATGGGAAGATCAATGACAACGGACTACGATTGTTGTCCTTTGCCGCATCTAACAACCTGATCATTGGAAACAGCCATTTCCAGCACCCTCAAAAACATCAACTTACATGGCGAAATCCATCTGGCAAGGACTCAGCAATCCTGGACTACATTTTGATCAATGCCAGATTTCGCTCATCACTCATGGATGTTCGTGCCATGAGGGGACCTGATTGCGGATCTGATCATTACCTCATCCGGGCTAAGGTGCAGCTCAAATTACGGCATGCAAAAAGATCTCGGTCAGCCAAGCTGGACTGGAGGCAGCTAATGAATGCTGCCAACAAACAGGCATATCAGATCGCCCTATCCAACCGCTTCGAGATGCTGGCCGTGCCCGAGGATATAAATGAAGAAGAAAAGCAGATCTCTGATGCCATCCTGGAATGTGCCAAGCCCCTATGTCCACCTGCCCGACGTCGAACGCAACCATGGATATCAGATGAGTGCCTCGACCTCGTGGACAAACGGAAACAGGCAAAGTTGGTCGACTTTGAACGGTACCGGCAGCTAAACCGAGAAGTCCGACAAAGAATGACAGCAGAAAGAGAAGCATACTGGAACCAAGTGGCAGACGATCTTGAAGTGGCGGCATCCAAGAACGAGTACCGCACTCTCTACCGCACCCTCAGATGTCTGAGTGGAAAGACTAAATTGACTAGTGACAACATCAAGAATGCTGATGGGACCTTCGTGCGATCACCATCCGAACGCCTGCAACGGTGGAGTGAATTCTTCAAAGCTCTGTATAATCACGACCCACCTCAGGGACCGCCAGCAACAGCACTCTCGATCGACCCCCCTGAGGTCTCCATGGTCGATGTTGAGCCTACAGTAGAAGTGAAAGCAGCCATACAATCCCTGCAGAATGGCAAGGCACCAGGAGTGGACCAAGTCACCACAGAAGCGATCAAAGCCGGGGGAGATGTACTGCTTCGCCGACTGCACTCACTCCTCAAAACCATCTGGTGCACTGAACAAATTCCGTTAACATGGAGGAAAGCCATTATCGTACCAATCCACAAGAAAGGTGATAACCGGGACTGCAAGAACTACCGTGGCATCAGCCTCCTTTCCATCATTGGAAAGGTCTTTATGAAGATTATCCAGTCAAGACTGCAAAAACATCGCGAGCAAACCAGTCGAGAAGAACAGGCAGGATTTAGACCCGGGCGAGGATGCTGTGATCAAATCTTTGCCATTCGTCAGCTGATGGAGGAGAGGATCCGGTGTGGACAGCGAACCGTCATTGTTTTCATTGACTTTAAGTCTGCTTTTGACTGTGTCCACCGGCCTGCCTTATGGAAACTACTAGAGGTTGAACATGTACCTCGAAAAGTCATCACACTCCTCCAAACTGCATACAACGGTTTAACCAGCCAGGTGCGCATCCAGAACGATTTATCTGAGGAATTTACCATCCAAACTGGAGTCCGCCAAGGGGATGTAGCCTCCCCGTTGCTTTTCAACATCGTGGTCGACGCCATTATGAGGCAAGCATTCAGAAACAGACAGGGCATACAATATGACAAGGATCACTATGTGACTGACCTGATGTTTGCTGATGATAGTGCTATCCTTGCCGGTAACGACGCTGAAGCCACGGAAATCCTCTACGACATTGTCCGCATTGCCTGGCCATACGGTTTGAAGATCAATGCTGGTAAGACAAAGGCCCTGACAACAGATGGGTCGCAAGCCACCATCTATCTCGAAGGCGTCCAGATCGAGCAAGTGCAGGACTTTAAATACCTTGGGTCGTTGGTCCAGGAGAAGAAAGTTGCATCCACCATGGAAATTCACAGCAGAATTGGACAGGCGGCCACTGCGTTCGCCTCGCTCAAATGGTGTCTGTGGAAGAGGCCCAACATTTCCACAAAGACTAAAATCCGACTCTTCCGGACTTTGATCCTGCCCATTCTTCTTTACGGATCGGAAACATGGATTTGTCTCAAGTTAGATTTGAACAAACTTGAGGTATTCCAAATGCGATGCCTGCGGCAGATCTTGGGCATCTCTCTTCGCGACTGCATCACTAATGATACCATCCGCGCCAGATGCCAACAGCAACCAACCATTGCCGACCAAATCCAGAAGCGAAGGCTCAGATGGTTTGGCCACGTATGTAGAATGGGCACGAACAGAATACCATCCACACTCCTTTGGAGACAACGACCCACCCAATGGAGCATCCAACGGACCACGCCTAGGAAAACGTGGGCCAAGCAAGTGGAAGATGACTTGAAGAGCCGACGTCTCGACCTTAACCAGGCCAGGACTGAAGCCATGGATCGTAAGGTATGGAAGAACATCACAGAGCAAGTCCGAAACCCTGCGGCACCTACAGCAGCATACTGGTTGCGTGGCCAACCGCCTCCCCCAGCTGCCAGCTAAGGACCAAAGAAGAAGAAGAAGAAGATGCAAAATACTCATTTAGTTTGGCAGCTATCTGAAAATGATCATCTACAGTCGAACCATTGTTATCAAGTGGACCAACCTAATTAATCCTCTTCCTTTTAAAGTTTATATAAGTAAAGAAGTCTTTGTTTTTCTTTGCATCATTTGCCAAAGATTTCTCATAATCTGCCTTCGCTTGCCTAACCTCTTTTTTGTGACTTGATTACAGACTAGCTTGTATCTACCATAGACTTCTGTGTAGCCTGACAATTTATGTGCATCCCATGCATTTTTTTCTCTGCCCCAAGTCCCAGTTCATCTGACATTCATTGGGCCTAAACCTAGAACAGTATTTCTTAGTTTGAACAAAAAGCCTAGTAGCCTACAAAATTACTCCCTGAATGCTTCCAATTTAGAATTTGCTGTTGGTAACATTATCAGTTGGTCTCACTGTATAGAACTAAAAAAAAACTCTGAGACCACTACAGTCACCTTTACAAAAGCAACAACCCTTCTCATCACCCCTGATGGTAGTTACATTTTTAAGTAAATCCAGCATCAGTACACTGTGATCACTGCCACCTACTGGTTCCTTTATCTGTAAATTCTTAATGTACGAATAATCGCTGCTGATAATTAGATCAAGAGTGTTACTACCTCTAGACATGCTGCTGTAGAAAACAATCATCCAATAAATCCATAAAAGCCTTGCTAGTGTGCGAGTGGCCAACCACAAGTCCAGTCAATATCTGGGAAGTTAAAATCCCCTATTATGACAGATTTACTGGCCCACTATTTCTCTGTATAATTATTCATTGTACTCATCAGTCCTCTAACAAACTGCTACCCTCATTTTTGCTTTCCAAGTGCTCGTCACACCAAACGGACTGAACACTGCACTATGTCAACTGGATGCACTTCCTTAGATTTTGTGTTTCTTAACAGCATAACCCCCCCTCCCTTCTGTACACATTGTACTCCCTAAATTCCAATTCTGTATTCCTTATGTTTCACACCATGTCTGATATCCCAGCAATATCTGCCTTTGATTATTATTATTAGCCATATGGTGCAAGGAAGCCTGAGGCTTATGCTGTACCCGCCAAAAACAATTTCTGTGTGTGTAGTAGAAAGGAATCACCAAGAAAGAGAAGAATGATGATGTCCAGCTCAGGACCCCTGGGTGTGCCAAGCCCATACTCACCAGATGTGAGCCCCCTGGGGGTAATGTCTTGACCAGCACTTCAAATTCATCAAGTTTATTTACTATACTTCTAGCATTGGTGTACATGCAAGTATACATGCACCTGTTCTTACTCTAACACAGCCCATGTATTGACTTGTTCCGTGATGGTTCCTAGCAGCTCTTGAAGTCCCCAGCAACTTGCTGTCTAGGCTGCTGCTCATTACAATAGAAGCAGTGCAAGAATCACTTTTGCCTGCCTGCAGCTACTGTTAACCTATTAGTCTATAATCCTCCCCCCCCCAAGCTAGTTTTCCGCCTATCTAACATTGCCTCGATAGCATCAGCAAATATTCATGTACCTTTCCTATTTTAAGTGTATCCCATCCCTGTAGAAACAATCTCTCCTGTTAACAAGCACAGAACACGCTAAGAAAAATTCTACCCCGTGAACCCTGCACAATCTCTCCAGGATCGAATTGACTGACAAGGCTCTCATCGTACACTCCCTCCTATCGTGTCTGGTCAGGATTGCAGACACTTTCAAATTTCACCCTCACCTTTTTCAGCATTGTCCTGTACTTGCTTAGTACATGTCAATTAGTGCCATGTATAACGATATCACCTTTGTACCCTTAAAAGATATCTACTCTGCACAGTCATCAACTTTTTCCCTGGCAGACATACCCTGGACATAATATACACTCAGTGATCACTGAATTATGACCACCCCATCCATAATGAACTATGCATCATAAAAAGCTGAACAGCTTCCTACATTAGAGCAGCGATGATTTGCACCTGGTTATGCAATTCAAAGTGATAAAATAGAAGTTGTAGAGCAGAGATATCACAGGGTTTCAAAAGGGGATGATTGTAGGAACCATGTGTTGGGTGCTTCTATATCGAAAATGGCAAGTCTTTGGTTACTCACGGCCTGCTGTGGTTAGAATGTATGAAGAATGGAGAGCAGACAGAGCGGTAATCAAGACAATGCTCTTCATTGACTATGTTATTAGCAGAGACCCCACAGTTCAATGTTGGGTTCATTGTTGTTTTCTAGATTTACCAATGATACTGATGAAGGCATATCAGGCTTAATGGCCAAGTTTGCAGATCATACAAAGGTTGTCGGGGGGGGGGGGGGGATTATGACGGTATTGCAACAGGATTTAGAAAAGTTAGGCAGATGGGCCGAGAAATGGCAATTGTAGTTTAACATTGACAAATGCAGAATCCTGCATATGGGTAGCAATGCCACCAGAGTAATGTACCAACTGTGGTCTACATCACAAATTTTAAGTAGGCCACTCCTGATATATAGGAATTTTTCTATCAGGGATGAGGCGATTATGCCACTGTATATGGCAATAGTCAAACTATTATATTAGGGTCATCTGATAAGTTATTACAGTATATACATATACAGGGGCTCACATTTTGGTGACTCCTACTTCTCATTTTGCACTCTCTCTCAGCACAACTCGGAAAATTTTTTTTTTTTTGGCTGGTGCAGCATAAGCCTGTCTTCCTTGCACCATATGGTTAATAATAATATTACTATTATTAGCTATATAGCGCAAGGCTTATGCTGCTCAGAAAAAAATTTCTGAATTACCCCGAGAGAGAGAGAGAGATTGGTGCCGTGTACGATATCATCTTTTATGCCCTTAAAAGATATCTGCTCTACATCAGCTTTTGCCCAGGGCAAACATACCCTGGTCCTGTTCTACCTACCGTTTTTGCACAATATATTCCCAGTTTCCCTGACAATAGTTACCAACTAGTTCCTGTGGGACTAGTCCATTTTGCATCTACCTGGTGTTACTCGCAGACGAAATCGCGCTTGAACCAAATTCGTGTTGCGAAAATGCGCATTTTAGCAGAACTGACTGTATGTGATATCAAAATTATTTTTTGCATCCAGTACTTTTGTCACTATCCAATCAGACTGGTTAGACAAGATTGCTGATCAACAAATCCATGCTATGACTCTTTTTAGATGGTCCTGCATTATTTCCTTAACCAGTGACTCCATTATTTTCCCTAGAACAAAAGTTAAGCTAACATGTCTGTAATTACTCATATCAAGTTATGATCTCCCTTTGGGAATTAGGAATATATTCCCACATCTTCAGTTTACAGGGACTTCCCCTGAATCCAAATTTGCTCTCCTAATTATGTCTAAGGGTTTGCTTACCCCCTTTGCTGCCTCCCCTAATATAACTGGACAGAGCCCATCCACCCCAGGTGTGTTTTTTTTTGTTTCAAAAATTCCTTACACTTTTCTCAGTTATCACAAAATCACTTTTCTTACTGTTAGTTTGATGAACATCTAGCATCCCCTCCCTAAAGAATTCTTCATCTGTGAATGTACATGAAAAATACCTATTCAGTTAAACCACTGATAAAGTGGAACAATATAATCCATCCCCCCTTCTGTCTAGGGAACACATAAGGTCTTTGCTGTTTTTCTTTGCATCCTTTGCCAAAGCCTTCTCAATCTGTCTTAGCTTGCCTAATTTCTTTTGTGACTTGATTTCATTCTAATTTATATCTACTGTATCACCTGATAATTTATATGCATCCCATGCATTTTTCTTTTCGTGAGACTCATGACGAGAAAATGAGTTTACCATAAACCCATGGGTTATCATGAGTTTACCATAAACATCCATTTAAGCCTTGAACTTAGTTGTTATGGAAAGTTTAGTAGCTTCTACAATTACTTTCCTGAATTGCTTCCCATTTAGAATTTGCTGTTGGTAACATCAAGTTGGTCTGTGTAGTCACCTTTGAAAGCCCTTTACCCAGTGGTGTGCTGGTAATTTTTAACAACCCCCGCCCTCTTTGGAAACTATGCGGTGGTTTCTCCCTTTTGAGAATTACAACCCTCTGAAAGTATAAACAAATTCCATTATCAGCAAACATCTGCTTAATTTTTCCCAGGCCACTTCTTAGGATAATGACCTTATGAGGTTCACAATTCTAGAAATGTGAAATATTTGACAGATTGAGCATGGGAATGTCGTTAACTTAAGAAAAAGCTGCCCAGGAAAAAGCTGCCCAGGAAAAATTATGCGGTTTGTTGGAAATAATATTCCTGTAAAATTGTTAGTAGAGATAATCACCTCACAGGCTGCCGTGTAAGGCGGCAGGGGAAAGGTAGCAACAACGGTACCAAAATAAGCATAGCTGGCTGAATTTTCCCTGTCACTACATACAAGCTTATTGTCCAAATGCTGCTAGCCATTGTGGATTGAAGTGCGTGCCGCCCTACAGTTTAGTCATTGTCAAGTTTAACAACCAGCTTGCAAAATTCTTGAAAATTTAACAATCGCCTTGAGTGAGCTGGTTCCAGCACACCACCACCTTTACCCCTGAAGTAGCTATTGACTTTAAGTAAGGTCCACATCAGTACTCCCACCCAGTGGGTCTTTTACCTGCAGTTTCTTAATGCATGAAGAATTGTTTAGCAATTCTTCTGCTTAGAGATAAAAGTTTCCCTTTAGCAGAACCACTTTCAACAGTATATTTATTCTTTGATAGGATTAGAGTGAAGGGCATATATAGCATATAGTATAGTGACTTATACAAGTAAATTCTGCAGAATTGCATACTGGAAATTCGAAAAAATGTTTTTCTACTTTATTTAAATAAAAATGTTCAGAGAGACAAGAGATACGAAAGATCACTTGCACAGAAAAAAAAAAAAGAATTTTTCATTCAAGTTTTTTTTTTTTATAAATCACTTGCACAGAATTAAACAGAGAAATAAATAAACTAAGTTGTTGTTAGATGTCCACTTAAAAAGGCTATAAGTTACACGAATTGCTGCCAGGGGTTCACATCTGTTGAGTATGGGCTTGGCAAACTCAGGGTCCTGAGCTGGATGGATATCATCATTCTTCTCTCTCTCTTGGTGATTCCCTTCTTCTCTCTCTCTCTCTCTCTCTCTCTCTCTCTCTCTCTCTCTCTCTCTCAGGGTAGGGTAACTTGGGAATTTTTTTTGGCTGGTGCAGCATAAGCCTCAGGCTTCCTTGCACCACATGACTAATAATAATATTGCTGACAGTAATTCTCACTGCACAAGCAAAAATGGATTGTGTATTATATTCAAACTTGTGTTTCATGCAGTTTTTGAATTTATAAAATAATATAAACTCAAACACCGAATATAATACAAACACTGAAAATAACACAATATAAAGCATAAAATAGTAAACCTATCAGCATAAAAGTAAGTACTTTTGAATTAAATAAAAAAAAATCTATTAACATCATAATTATTTACGAAAATGAGCAATGAAAACAAGAACTGCCATTCATTCTTGACTACTTTTTAAAGAAAACCTGTACAAAGGATTACAAATCAAAACAGAAATCTATAAACACCAAAATTATAGTGACAATATACTTAATTAGTGTGATCAGCATGATGTTAGGATTTTGTAAACAAGTGATAAAGAAAAATTAACTGCATTAAAGAAATTTTGGGAGCCTGCAGAGTTATATTTTCTCCTTCCTCAACTTATCGGAATGCAAAAACCAAGTGAAAATTCAATTATCTGTAATTTCATTGGTTGACTTATTCAGCTAAAGATAATGGTGTATAGTGCAAATATTGTGTATTATTTGCCACAGTTTGCTGGAAAATCCAACAGTCAAAATCTGTCATTTTGTTGAACAATTGGAAAATGACATGAGAAAAGTTTAAAAAACATCATGAAAGAAAATATCACCAATTTGCAATAATGCAATTTATGATCTGAAGAATATTTGTGATATTAAAAAGCGATCAGTTGTTGAAATGATGGAAGCAGTCTGTCAAAGTCAAATACACCAAAATTGATCAAAAAAAGTTCCTATAATAAAAACTATAATGTTTTGCAGCAGAAATGGCTTGGAATTAAGAGGGCATCCAGACTGATCAATTTACTACAGCTAAATCCTTAAAGAGGAAAACTTTTGGCAATTACTAAGGTTTAGGATTGATGCGAGAGATAAAATTTTTAAATCGTACTCAGAAATTTGCACTTCTAATGCTATGTACATTTCTTGAAAGGTGCAAAATAAAATAATTAACTGTTGTAGTGATATTATCTTAAAAAAAAAGACTATTGAAATGGCAAGTCAAAACAAATGTTTCACATTTATAGCCAATAAAACTAATGTGCTGCTGAAAGAATAATTCACTGTGTTAGTTTTGTACTTTTTGCAATATTTCTGTAACATCAGCTTATGGAGATCTGGAAAAAACGAAATTATTTTTTAGATGTGGGCTTGGATTTAAGGTATTTGAGAAGTCAGTGTTATGATGGTACAGCAGCAATGTTGGAAAAATTCAGCAGAGTACAAGCTAAAATTTTAGAAAAGTAACCAAATGCTATCCATGTATATTGTGCCTCACATTCCCTTAATCATGCAATTTTGGATGATTGGAAAGTAAGAGAAATTAAAAATTTGTATGTGTACAACTGAAAGATGTTATTATATTATGAATATCACCAAAACACAACCTTTCATCTGCCTCAAAAGAATGCCTAAAAGAGATTTGTCCTAGATGCTGGATTGAAAGGCACAAATCCATGATGGTCATGACTGAATTGTTAAAACCATTGGCAGTGTCATTAGAACCAATCAAATCCTGGAATGACAGCAATTCTTCATCAAGCACAAATGCTGCTAAATTATATAAAGACCAGGGCTTATCATTTCTTTTATTAGTAATGGCAAAATGTTTTTCATACACACTTCCACTAAGTAAAATGTTACAATCGTCAGCACTATGTAGCAGAAGCAATTGAAATTACTGAGTATATTATTGAAGGATTAAAAGAAATATGGAACTGTACTGAAAGGTATTCTCTGATATATTTAAAAGAGGTGTGTCAATTCTGCAAGATTTGACATACCTCTTTTAAAGTATGTCAAAAAAAAATGATTATCATAAAATAATTATCAAACTGTCAAATTCACTATCTATTACAAAAACTGCTACTTGTAGGATATTACAGAATAACACTATATTTACACTGATGTCAGACTCTACTACAGACCACCTGCAAGATAAATTTATTACACAAAGAAATCAACAATGAATCCAGATTAAAGATTTTACTAGCAAAATATGCTTCAGATTTGGAAAACTGTACTGTAGCTATTTTACAGGCAGAATATGATTTATGGCTGTTATTTTGTTGTTATTTGGTTTTTAGGAGCATTAGCAACTAAGGCCATATTGCTCCGGGTATATGTGGTGGTCATTCCCTAACCTTTCCGCATTCTACATATTTGGTGGTCACAGACTCGAACCCCGGTCTAATCAAGAAGCGTGTGCTATGCACTGCTGCTCCTGCTCACCTGGCTACGGAGGCGCCTATGATTTATAGCATTGAAAATTTAGTTTTGGACAAAGATGCTTTTCTAAATCAGTCATATATTGTTGACAACGTTGCAACAAAGATATTTCCCAACACCTACATTCCATTGAAAATACTGGCTACTTTACTAGACTCCATTTGCACTCCAGAAAGGTCATTTTCAAATTTAAGACATTGAAAAGTATTTGTGAAATTTAACAAGGTAGGAGAGATTAAACAGATTACCTTTATTATACATGTAGAAAACAATAACTGTACATGAAAAAACTTTGACAATGTTATCTAAAAATTATATTTTTAGATAACATTGAACAGTTACCTTTCTATACATTAAAATAATTTTCCTCCTAGCAATATTTATTCAGCCAATGGGAGAAGAGGGATGTGGGTTACAGAAGCTTGTTTTACTGCAATAAAACAAATTTTAGAGTGGTCATGCTAGATAAACCTCGTGTATGCACTTTGTTCATCTAGCATGACCACATGGTACCATTCTTGATTTCCATATGTAACGTATTTATGTATTCATAGCTGAGGAAGAGACAGTGTCGAAGCTTCTATAAGTATTTTATTTTATCAAAAGAAGCGAGCACAGCGAGCAGGGAATGAAGCCCCCCACCCCCTTGTACGCATTAATTTAACATTATCACACATATCACGTATCACACATCAATAGTAATTATGGTATTTAATGAAGATAGTAATAGTAGTAATTGCAATAGTATTTGTCATACAGGCTTTTGCTGCACTGGCAAATAAAAAAAAAAGTAGATAAGAAAATACAAATTATATGTTCCCCCCTCACACAGATAATTATCCAGTTGACCCTTGAATTTATTCAAACTGCCAGCCTCAACTACCTGTGACAGCGACTTGTTCCAGCAATCAATGACTTGCTGGCTAAAAGAAAACTTCTTACAATCTAATCTAAACCTCAACCCATGTAATTTGAATTTATGGCCCCTAGTTCTGGAATTCTTTATAACAACGAGATTTCCACCTTCATTTATTTTACTAACTCCTTTCAGGGCTTTAGAAATCTCGATCAGGTCACATCTTGAGGTGCCTGATTGTCAAGCTGTGTAGCCCACATAATTGGAGCCTTTCTTCATATGGCATTCCTTCTACCAATCTCACTATTAGAGTTGCCAGTCTTTTGATCCTTTCAAGAGGCTCAGTATCTTTTTCAGATGAGGTCTCCATACTTGAACACAGTATTCCATATTCCAAATGTGGTCTTACAATTGCCTCATACAGTGGGATTATGACCTCCCCATCTCTACAGGATAACATTTGATAAATCATCGCTAGTACACTATGGGCTTTTTTGGCTGCCTGTTTACACTGTTCAGAAAACTTCACATCTGCCTGTATTGTAATTCACCCCTTTCCTCCTCCACTTTTTTAATTCAGTCCTACCAAGTGTATAATTTATTTGTGGGTTGCTATTCCCCAAGTGTAAGACCTTGCATTTAGCAGCATTAAAACATAGCTGCCACTTCTCTGACCATCTCTGAAGGTTGTTCAAGTCATCCAGGAGCGCTGCTTGGTACTGATCATTAATAACCCTGCCAATGTTTAAGTCATTTGCAAATTTTGACACCAAGGGATAGATCAAATGCTTTCTATCCCTTCGTCGATATCATTGATGAAAATGAGAGACAAGTGATAGAGGAACCGATCCTTGAGGGACCCCACTCCTGACATTACACCAATCTGAAGGATATCCATTAATCACAACCCTCTGCCTTCTGCCCTGCAGCCACCCAGTAATCCATCTTAGAATCTTACCAGTAATCCCAACTTGTTCAAACTTATACAATAACCTCTCATGAGGGACTGAGTCAAATGCTTTGCTAAAATCCAAATAAACTATGTTGAAATTGTTCCCTAAATCCAGCTCAGGGATAACTGTGTCAAAATAGCCTAATAAGTTAGTTAAGCATGATTTATCCTTAACAAAGCCATGATTTACCCTTAACAAGGCCTTCAGAATGCCATATCCATCTAAATGTCCCTGGATTGCAGTCTTAATCATGCCTCTAACATTTTCCCCCATCACTGAAGTCAGACT
This sequence comes from Mastigoproctus giganteus, assembly GCF_048544385.1. Taxonomy (NCBI): domain Eukaryota; kingdom Metazoa; phylum Arthropoda; class Arachnida; order Uropygi; family Thelyphonidae; genus Mastigoproctus; species Mastigoproctus giganteus. Next base: position 19,030,941 of record NC_143587.1, read on the forward strand.
AACTAGTCTGTAGTTACTAACTTCATTCTTAGAACCACTTTATGTATTGGTGATATATTGGTACTTCTCCAATCCAAAGGAATCTCCCCTGAATCTAAAGATTAGGTTCTCATTATTACCGTCAATGGTTCAATACACTCTCACTCTCCCTAACTCTTCTTGCACTCTCCCTCAAAACTACAGGGTATGTGCTATCAGCTCCGGGAGTCTTACTTGCCTTTATGCTCAAAAATTTTTCCAATAAACAATCATCTGTGAACACGACATATGGCTCAGGCTCACACGCACAGCCTTTTCTCAGCATGAAGGGTATTTCTGCAACATCAGCTGGGTTATCAAGACTTTCCCAAACCCAGTGCACAAGGTTTCAATCTGATTAGCTTTCTTCTTTGTTGTATTCACATATATGAAAAATTCCCTGTTCCCATTCTTTGCTCTCTTAGCCAATGCTTTCTCATATGCAGCCTTGGCATCTCTCACCTTATTTACAGATCAACTTGTACCTTTTATAAGCTTCAGTACTTTTCATCACCCTGTAACTGTCCCATGCTATCATTTTCTGCTCTATTTGACCAGCCAGCTCTGCATCCATCCATCCATCCATTTTGGCATCCTCCCACTGCAATATTTTCTTGAAGGTATATATGCATTCATGGCTTCTGTGATTTTTTTCTTTAAAAGTACAGTCAGTCCTCGTATAACACGTGTTTATACTACATGAATTTGATCATACATGATTTATAAATAGGGGAACGATATCTTATATAAGATGAACCGAATTCGCTTATGCACGATTCGCCTTTGTGTTTACAAGAAATGGCAGTCGAACGCGGAATCACCCCAATTGAATGCAACATGATAGGAACGAAGAGAAGATTCTGAAAATGTATTTATGTGTTTTATATCAGTGAAGGGGAAACACATTTCACCATAATAACGTAAAAACCAACACAATTCCAGCTATCGGTATAATCGCAAATGCAATTAAATCGAGTTTACTACCAGTTTATAACAGATTCCACTGGCAGAAAAGCAACTGGAAATTGTTTTTATTGTTTTATGGTAGTAACCCCTAGAAATGTGCTTTAGTAAAATGTGAGGTGTTAATAGTGTATCTCTGCCTTAACGGTGTTGTTTATTCTTTGTTTATGTGTATCAAGTGTTTTGTAATTGCGCTTTATTCCCTAAAAATGAGTAAAATACTTAAAAGGTGTGAAAAGGAAGTGTCCTGGTGAAGACACTGCAGATTCAGAGAGAAAAAGAAAAGCAATATCGATAAATAGAGGCGGACTGGGTCAAAAATTCTTACCCGGGAAATTCTGTAGTGGCCTCATACTATCGTTTATGGCCGAAATCACACTGGCCTCCGGCCCACCGGGGTTTCCCCAGTAAGGCTTATGGCCAGTCCACCTCTGTCGATAGAGAAAAAATATGAAATTGTGAAACGCTTTGATTGCACGTGCTACAGACCTAAATGAGGCAATGCCGAGAATTGCAAAGAATGCAATTCTCTGCCGAGAAAATAACAACTTTCATAGCAGGAACGACTCAAAGTGTAATTAAAATCCATTAGATTAAGACACAAAGAATTGGAAGAGATGGAACAGCTGTCATCTGTTTGGATAGAAAATCAAACAAAAAACAAGTTTGCTTGCGTAATAAAATACTTACGTATTTTATTATGATTATTTATTGTGTTTGGTAATGTTTTGGTTACAAATGTGTGTTCAATCTTGGTGGTTGGCACCTAACCCTATTTTTTTCATAGGGCCTGTTGTTTATACTGCATGATTTTGCATTGCACGAGGGTTTCTAGGAACACAACTATCGTGCTATACGAGGACTGACTGTATTAATAATTCAAATGTATTCACCATCCCTTGGCAATCGGCCGAATTCATAGATGCCATATAATACCTAAAACTGTAAAAAGTCTCTTCTTCTGAAGTTAAAACCTGTGCCTTTAACTACTGCAACATCTTTCGTTATCTTCCAACTAACGATTGCATGAATTGCAGACACATACAGATTCTGACCAAACTCATGGCCCTTTTTTCAGCATAGTCCTATATTTCTCCAACAAATGGTCAGGTCATGTACATTTAATATTGTTAGTCCCTACATCAATAATAATTCTCCCTTTACCTCCCTTAAAATCTGACAATCTGTTAGCAAAATCATCAATTGTTGCTCCTGGCAAACACATTGGTTCTGGACCACCTATCTTCAATTCAAAAAAATGTTACCAGGTTCAAAATAGTCTCCCAATAAAACTAGATCATCTTCGACCAGAGCAGTCTGCACTTGACACAATATACATAATATATAGAGGAGTAGTATGAATTTGGATTTTTTTTCATCCCATCTCATCAAAAATTTAGTGAAAAACATGCATTCTCTATACACAAGAAAAACTCGAGTTAAAAGGAAACCTATCAATAAAAACTTGAACTGGCAAGTGATGATATCTATATTTAAAGAATGCGCAAATAAAAATATTAAGTTACTGAATCCACACTGATTAATGCTATTCTAACATGTTCATATCAGTGATGTCAGAAAAACCTGAAAGAAGTCATCTCAATTAATGGTGGTTAAATTAGTGTTTCATCATTAAATGCAATTTTTCCCTTAGATTTTTATCTCAAATATACAAGTGGTATTGTCACAAAACTTATTCTATTCAAAATGTCCCCAGCAACAATGCAAGCATCAAATTTAGACAACTACTTTCTTCTATGCACATGCTCGTGCTTGTCATGCTGTTGAAATTTAAAACTACAACCAATCAGCTCGATTACAAGGTCACACAGAAACTTTATTAATGTGTTTGTGTACATGTGAAACAAATGGTCACAAATTTTACACTACAATTATGACCGTATGAATGATGTTTTATTTACAAAATGAAAATATGATGATAATTCATTCAATTCTAATTAGATCTTTATGAATACAATTTAGAAACATGATTGCAAACACATTTCAAAATTTAAATGGAAGAATGCACAAAAATTGTCTATTTTATAAAAAGGATTCCTCTGATAAATAAAAGTGCAGTTTTGTACAAATAAATGATCACACATTACAATATTCAATAACACAAATTATATTAGAAAACAATACTTATATCTAAGTTAGGATTCAAATTAATAACCTAAGTGTAGTATATTCTATACACTTAACCAACCAACTTTCAGGGTTTAAAGACCATAATTCATTTAAAAAAAAAAAAGTTTACTGCTTTTTTTTAAACTTTTTTTTTGTTTTTGTTTTCAAGAATAATTAATACCACCAAAACATATAAAAAAAGCAGAAATGGGAATTATACAAGCAACGAAAATTCAAATATGCCATCTCTAGTCATTCAAGTAAATCCTCAAATATGCACATTTTGATACAATAATATCAATTAACACAAAAGAAAAAGTGTGTAAAGATATGAATTATCCTCATATTGAAGTGCTTTTTAAAAACTGTTTCTCCTAATTTTTTTAAAAATTAAAATCTTTACAGCAGTCCTAGAGCACAAAACTGCCTACAATAAAGCAAACAGAAAACAGACTGACACCACAAAGAATATTAAATGATATCATAAATACATTGGTAATGTTAAGATTATTATATAAGCCAGTAAACATCTTAATGCACCAAATCAAAGTATATATAAATAAATAAATAAGGATGTCAGTGCAGATGAGATACAAGATGGCAGCAGCTAAACACCTCCATATCAAAATGATACATTAAGAAAATTCCACAATATTAAAGTCTGTGAACTGGAAAATTAAACAACAGAATAGCAGCATATACTAAAAGTTGGCAATAATAGTTACAAATTCACCAGGAGCTTATAAATGGTATCAGATATTATTAAAGTGATATCTAATTCAAAGAAATTTATATTATATTTAGATTATTATAAATATGAAAGTTTTAAATGTACATACAAAACAACACGTTACTGGTTTCTAATGCATATGACTTAAAAATTACTGTTAATTCTGTCTCATACACATAAATAAAGGTTGGAGTGGAAAAAAGTGAATTTGTACACAAATTCTTTTCAAAGAAAATACCAAAAATTCATGAAGGAATTATTTTCCAAATTATTAGCATATTCCAAAACTTGTTTCAGTACCTTTTACTATATAAGTAAATACTATAAATCAGTGATTAGGTTTTTGGCTGTCCAAAATAGAAACAGTGAAAACTTACTCACCTGGGATAGTCTCCAACTCTTCACCTCCCTTTTGAGAAAAGAAACTGCATTAACAATGTATAAGCCATAAACATGTGCCAATAGAATTGTCATAGGAATTATGTTAGTAGTAGTATTCTTAGCTTGTTACAGAATGAATTTTGGATGACTTTAGTTCACTAACTGGATAAAAGTGTATTTGCAATACAGTGCAATAATTTTAGATGATGACATTCTACTGAAATGGTGCTTGCAAACATCAGAACTGCATTTCTATACACTATTTTTCATATATCTCAAAATAATTTTTTAGAATATAATTTTATGTTTTGATGTGAATTATATCCAGAAATTGCTAAAGAAGCCATTAAGTGTATTAATATTGCATTCCCTTTTGATCTGCATCATTAATTGTTTTGTTTTAGAAACTGCTTGAGTTGTTGATATGCACTGGATTATGAAAATAAGTTGTTTATGCCAGCACTTTTTTCATTTTCACAAATGAAAATGAAACTCACATTCTGTATTGGCACTCAATTTGAGTGCCAATAATAAAAAATGTGTTAGTTTTGTTTTCACAAGTGCTGCTATTCTCAAGCAGTGCAAGCCTTAGCAATGCATTCTACTTCCCATAGCAATAAAATGCCATGACCAAAGAAAGAAAGCCAGTTTGAACAAGAACAAAAATGCAGGCCCCAATGTTGTTATTTAAAAATATATATTTTCAATATAAAAAACTGTCCACAATAGGCTGAAAAGGTAGGGTGCTGTCAAAAAGTGAATGATTTTGAATTATTTCTTGCCAATAAAACTGTCCTGAAATTGTAGCATTTGAGAAAAAATGCATTCACATTGGAGCATTAAATTTAAACAATGTTACTTAAACAGTGTTTAAATAACAAATTTACAAAGAATAAATTTTGGAAATTTAATTTATAAAAAATAATAATAATAATAAAAAAATAGTATACTATCGATTTATACTAACATACAAAAGTAAAATAAATAAATTTTCTGTTTACACTCTAGGTTGACCAAAAGGGCAGAGTTTGCAAAATAGGGAGAATACAAAACCATCACTGTATTTAAAAGTCATGTGGGTTTGAACCATAATCAGTTGAAATGCACATACAAATGTACTCCAGGATTTGACCAATTGGCTATGACGGCCATTAACACATAATATCATATACAGGCAACTCTTGGTTTACGAATGAGTTCCATTCCAAGACATTGTTCGTTATGTGTACCTTGCATTCCCAAGTTTTTACGATATGTATGTATACGTTAGCAGCCATTTTAAAGCATTAAAATCATGTACTCAACATCGAATGGTCTATATATATAATATGTAACATAAAATAAAATAAGAAAAGAATAAAAAAAAGTTACAGCACTTGTTAATTTTAATTAAAAACATAAAGAGTTACAAAATCAAAATAAAGAAAAAGAGTACTAACATAATATATGTACTGTATATACACATGTATTCAACTTTTACTCGTCAATATCTTCATCAGAGTTCAACATTCTACGTGGTGTGGCAATGTTTTTTTTACTAGCTAGATTAGTTTTATTAACCAAGAACAGTTCAGTATAATTATCATATAATAATTTTCTGACAATTATTGCAATAAATACGTTTTTTAAAAGTTTATTTATTTAAATCTTACAATTATGTTCACTATACGTTTGGGATTTCATTTTATAAGGAACTCATCTATTGGTGACTTTAAGAAATTTTGAATGAATTGTGACATTCATTATAATGAATGTTCATAAACCAAGAGTTGCCTGTACCACATCTAAGTATTGTATTTAACACTATATATTTTTTTACTTTTGTTGTTGTATATGTGTTAGAGATATAAAGTATTGCACAGAAGCACTCTATAGAGTTACGAATGGCAAGTGTAGGAGAATGTGACAGATTGTGTGTGTGTGTGTGTGTGTGTGTGTGTGTGTGTGTGTGGTCAACAATAAAATACAGGAGAAAACTAACATCAGTAGGACAGCTGCCAAAAACTAGCAACATCAGTAGAACAACTGCCATCTTTCAAGACTAACTCCTTTTCTGAGAAGTAAACATGAAGTAAGAATAAAAGTAGAATTCAAGTTGACCCAATCTCTCGAGTGACAATGTTTTGATTTTTATTTGTAAAACAAAATAACTGACTGAAAATTATATTAATTTCATTTTCAGCCAGTCATTATGAAATACATATTACGACATTGTATGTATAACATTCAAAAGAAAGATTCTGGAGGCAATTTAGTTAATCCACAATGCTAAATAATTTAACTTAACATTTATGAAAATGGAGTTGGACAATTTTCTAGCTATAAATTCACAATAGAAAGTCAGCGGGCCACCATACTAAGTCTGTAATTTACCAAATTTATTCATAAATTTGCTAAAAGTGTATTAAATATTTGGAATCATAATACTTCACTGGATCATTTTTATTGAGTGTATAAAACAGAAAAGTTTGCTGTGAATGTTGTGGCATATTACAGTTCATCATCCATCAACCTATTCTGATATTCATCATTTATTGTTTCTATACTTTTTATAATTGTGACTAACAAGGAAGGCAGCCTTTCCTAATTTACAGACAGCACAGAGCAGTATTTTGGCTTGTACAGTATTTAATGGACCCTGATATAACGGACCGGACAAATAATATAGAATGTACATATTAATCTTGACCATATTTTTTTAGGTTATACAAAACTTCAGTGTTATTATTAATTAAAAATTAATAATAATTACCTATTTCCATTATTGTTTTGATAACTATCTACTTTTATTTTTATAATCAAATTCAGGAAATTGTTTTTCATTCTTTCTGAAAACATGTGCAAATAGCTGTTTTCCCAGATTACAGATAATAGATAAGAGCAGGTGGTGACTTGCGAGCTGAACGTGACTCGGACACTCAGGTCTATTGACTTGCTTTGTTTCGGTCTCAGTCTGCTTCAAGCTATTGTGCAGTCAGGTTGTATACAGAGTGTTTCTGTGATTTCTGAATTGTGACTTTATTTATTAAATAATTTTGCAATCCTTACAATTTAAAATGGCATCAAGTGATAGAGGAGTTAAAATAAAACGTGTGAACTTAAATGTGGCACAGAAATTAGAGCTAATTAAGAAATTAACAAGGCGTCTCAGTAGCATGTGTTTGTGAAATTTACGGCTTAAAAAAACAAACTGTTTCTGATATCCATAAATCAAAGGCCAAATTGCAACATAATTTTATATTGTACAGTACTGCATATTGCATTAAAGCTTTTTTTTTTACATTAAGATGTAAAAAATGCCCCCCCCCCCCCCCCCCGATTACATTCGATTTAACAGAATTTTGGCATTAACAGACACCCCTTCTCCCCCATTAGTCCATTAAATCGAGGGTTTACTGTATTTTTAAACTATCAGCAACATGAGTTAGGAATTGAAAACCTTAATTTATTTGTATCGTTAATGTGTGTAACTCAATTTGATGCAGAACTCTGAATAGTACCAATGAACTGGTTCTTCAAATTAATTATATTAAAGTTCAAAAATATATAGGTTAGTGCAAAAGCATAATTTTAATGTAGCCATCTACCAAAGTAGTTAAATTAATTAATTAAATTAGTATCGTTTTGGTTATATCTCATATTTAAATTACAGAAGGCATTCACTCGTTGTGAATGCCAGTTGCCATGGTATTGTACTACCTTGAATAAGTAATACTTCACCAGTGGAGAAGACTGTTATTTATTCTCAGCAGATACCGCCACCCAGATGCCACCGTTTCAAAGCTTGTTGGCTTCTCCTCTGTGGATGGGCAGGTACCCTGGTGTTGCAATAGTGACAACCCAGTTATGAAATATAACTTCACAATATGAGAGATACCTGATGGTGTGCAGTGATATAGACTATAAAATATTTAAGGGTAAAGGCCTCATGCTACAAGGCAGAATGACTAACATATAGGTTAAGGCAAAAGCATCATTCTCTCATATTGCGAAGTTATACTTCATAACTGGATTGTCACTATTGCAACAACAGGGTACCTGCCCACCCACTGAGGAGAAGCCAACGAGTGTTGAAACAGTTCCATCTGGGTGGTGCTATCTGCTGAGAATAAGTAACAGTAGTCTTCTCCACTGGTGAAGTGTTACTTATTCGAGGTAGTTACAATACCATGGCAACTCGTTGTGAAGGCATTCACAATATGAGATATAACCAAAATGATGCCAATTTAATTAATTAATTTAACTACTTTGGTAATACTTGAAATAAGCTCAAGGGAAAAAACTGGACAGATCTCAAGGGTTAAGGAACGATTAAGGAACTTAAAGTAGCAACTTGGAACGTTAGGGGAATAAATCACAAATTAGATGAACTGACCATGGAACTAGAAAATAGAAATATTGACATAGCGGTCATTACCGAAACAAAAAAGAAGAACAAAGGATCCAAAGAAATAGGTAACTTCATAATGATATACTCCGGCGTACCAAGTGAAATGTGGGCATCATCGGGAGTTGCTGTTATAATAAAGAAAGAATGGGAAAACAAAATATTAGATTACTCTTGGATATCACCCAGAATTTTGAAATTAAGACTAAAAATTCTATCTTATACAATAACAATCATTGGCATCTACACACCAGTAGAAGGCAACATTGATGAAACCACAGAATTTTATGACAAATTACAACAGATCATAGACCAAACTAACAAAAACGAGTATCTCATACTAGCAGAAGATTTTCATGCAAGGGTTGGTGCTCAATCAGTAGACAAATGTATAGGATCAGAAGGCAAACCCAGGGTCAACAATAATGGAAGATGCCTGATAGACTTCTGCATTTTTAACAAACTTAAAATTAAAAATACTTTTTTCAGACAAAGGAATATCCATAAATTCACATCGGAAGCAAGAAACACCAAGTCAATAATAGATTATATTATCATTAATGAAAATTTAAATGACAAAATTAGAGACCCTAGAGCAGAGGCAGTGAAATTGACAGTGATCACTACCCAGTAGAAAGCACTTTCAAAATAAAAAGAAATTATCTTAATAAAAAGAAGAAAATACCAATGAAAACTACTAAAAAATTAAAAATACATTTGTTGGAAGACAAAAGCACTAAATTCCTGTATGAAAGTTGATTGAAAGATAAACTCAAATCAGATGAAAGTGATAATGAGAACAAGAGTAGCCTTGTGCAGGCGAAGTTTTTTGCTGCTCCTGGAATACAGAAGTTTTTTTCTGTTTTATTAGCTTAAATTGGCATATTAACTTATTTTCTAGAGTAGCTTTATATTCCTAGTTACGATACTTAGTTTAAAGTTTAACTTAGATAGAGATTTTGTAGGTATTACTTAGTACCGGTAAGGGTATCAAATCCACGTGTTACAAGTTGCAGCTCCGCTGAAAGAGAAGTTTTTTAGTCATATTTCGCTGCTTTATTGACCAATTGTTATATCAATTTATTTTCTATAAGTAGCTTATAGACCTAGTCAGGATCCTTAGTTTATTCTGAATTGAGACAGCGAGATTTAGAAGTTAATTAATACTTAAGTGTCTGTAGATTTACCGTTCGTAACTTGCCACCATTGTTATACGATACAACGTTATATCCCGAATTAGACAGCGTAAGCTTAGTATAGTTTAGTGTATAATATAATACTGTCAATCAATCAGTAAAATCTATTAATCTTGTTAAACTTCACTGTCAATTAAATTGTACTTTTTAACTAAATACATATAACGACTTAGATTACAAACGTAACATAATTAATTAATACATAACTTGATACGGAAATTATATGAACGGAATTCATAGATAATACTTGATACTGAAAAATATATACAGCAGGCCCCCGTTATAACGCGGTTCGCTTTACGCTGATTCGCTATAATGCTGTTCTTATATTATAGCCCATATCTGACTATAACACTGTCACAGATCACTATAATGGTCTTTTACAGATTGCATTTTTAGCATATTTAACGAAATCGTTTCATTTGATGGAGTCGACAGTTTGAAAATGAATAGAAAAACAGTATTAAAACGTTTCCCACGCCAACTTGAGAAATTTTCCCACGCTCAGTGAAATTTTCTTGCAAGCTAAATTAATTGCAGTGCAGTATAGACTTGTTACGTAGTTCCGAGATCAACATTTTAAAAAATGATCAAGTATACTGCTTGTAATATTAGCGTTATATGCATTTATCCGAAGACTAGTTGTCACTCAGTACAGTATTAGACATCGTGCGTAACGGACGGTTTACTCGAACATTGTATCGTAATTAATGCAACCAATGCAGTTACATTTTCGAAGAGTTAATAATGGCTGATAAGAATGAAAAAGCAACGTCTGGGCACAGTATGAAGACTATAAATGTAAGAAAAAGACTGAATTTGAAAATTAAATTAGACGTTTTGAAGCAAATCGATTCCAGTCAATGACAAGCAGCTGTGTACCATAATTTAGGACTTGCAAGTTTAACTGTAAGAACAATTATAAAAAAAATAAACAGTTAATTTTAGCAGCAGGAAAGATAGCTGTTCCACTGCAAGCAACTAGGGCTAGGCCGGCTATTAGGATTGAAATGGAAAGACTTAACTAATTTTATTGAAGATAATATCCAATGCAGAATTCAGTTAAGTTATATATTATAAAAAAAAAAAAAAAGAGAGAGAGAGAGAGAAAGAGATTAGCCAATATGATAATCTGAAGAAAACTCACCTAAAAAAAAAAAAAAAATGTGGAACCATTTAAAACTGGTTGAATAGATTTAAAATCCAAGGAGAAGCTGCAAGTGTAGATCAAGGAGCCGAAACTTTCAAAAAAGAACTTGTTAAAATTATTGAAGAGGGGTATTATGTGTTATACTGGCGCCTCCGTAGCCAGGTGGGCAGGAGCAGCAGTGCATAGCACATGCTTCTTGATTAGACTGGGGTTCGAGCATGTGAACAACCAAATACGGAGGATGCGGAAAGGTCAGGGAATGACCACCGCATATCCCTGAGCACTAATGCTCCTAAAAAAACCAAATAACAACAATAACAATGTGTTATACTTCTCAACAAGTTTTTAACATAGATGAAGCAGGACTTTTGTGGAAACTAATGCCTAAAAGAAGTTTCATATTGAAAGAAGAAAAAAACATGCCAGGTTTCAAAGCAGCGAAGGATCAGTTGACTTTATTGTTGGGTGGTAATGCTGCGGGGGATTTTAAATTCCTGTGGGACCAGACACATTTTTCATGATTAAATTCATCGATTAAAATCAATTTAGATCAATTAAATTCATGATTTTAATTGGAATTTTAAGTTTAATTTTGATACGTAAGTAGTTACTACATAATTATATACGTATGTAATGCAGACTATTTTATATGTGCAAATATTTGAATATTAAATAATTTGACCGATATTTGTGCATCTTTTGTACCGTTTATTATTGAATAGGAAATATCCTATGGCACCGATCGCAACTTACAAATACATATGTTACCTTATGGGAATGCGGCGCTTGCTTAGCACGAATTCACTTAGCGCTCTATTTTTCCGGAATGAATTATCAGTGTTTAGCGGGGGCCACCTATATAGCGTTATAACTGTGTTGGGATACAAGTTTAGGGTTATAATTTTGTACTAAAATTGAAATCATGACTCAGACCAGAGCAGCAAAGCAAAAGGCTGAAGCTAATGGGAGTGCTGTGGCTCAGGGGAGAACTGAAGGGGGGGGGGGGAGTTGCCCTCTGAATCACAACCTTTTAAAATGCACTGCTTGCATGATGTTTGTGGAGTAATCGGGTACGGGACATGATATTGCCATGGAGGATGTCTTTGTGTGTGTGCGATATAAGGAGTGTAAGGAAATCAGGCGACAACTAAGCGTTGTTATGGGCCTATATGAGAGCTTGAAGGACAGGGTGGATGCCCTCGAAGGATCTAAATTGGGGGGGCCCATCAAGCTCTCAGCTGCCCACACCAACGCCAGAGCTTGCACTTGATCATCACGCAACACAGCGGCAACCCCCAAGGCAGAATGCGCTGGTCCCACAGGAACTAGTAGTTGTTGGTGACTCTACTGTCAGGGAAACGGGGAACATGCTTTGTAAAAAGGATAGGTGGAACAGGACCAGGGTATGTCTGCCAGGGGCAAAGGTTGATTACGTTGTAGAGCAGATATCATCTTTTAAGAGCACAAAAGGTGATATAGTTGTACTGGTTGGCACTAATGATATTAAGAGTAGGAGACCTTCAGAATTACTTAACAAGTACAGGTCACTGTTGAAAAAAAGCCGTGAATTAGGGTTGAATTTGAAAGTGTCTGCAATTGTGCCCAGACACGATAGGAGGGAGTATATGACGAGAGCCTTGTCGATCAATTCGGCCCTGGAAAGCTTGTGCAAGGCTCAAAGGGGTAGAATGTTTTTCAGCCTGGTCTGTACTTGTTAACAGGAGAGACTGCTTCTACAGGGATGGGATACACTTAAATAGAAAGGGTGAAAGAATATTTGCTGATGCTATCGAGGCAGTGTTAGGTGGGTCGGAAAACTGCTAGCTTGGGGGGGGGGGATACAAGGACTAATAGATCAACAGTAGCCACTGGCAGAGGTGAAAGTGATTCTTGCACTGCTTCTATTGGAATGAGCAGCAGCCTGGAAAACAAGATGCAGGATATTTCAGAGACTGCTGGGAGTCATTACGGTACAAGTAAACACATGGGTTGTGTTAGGGTAGCTAAGAATAGGAACAGGTGCATGTATACTTGTATGTACACCGATGCTAGGAGTTTGGTAAATAAATCTGATGAATTTGAGGTATTGCTCAAAACATCAAAGGCAGATATTGTTGGGATATCAGAGACGTGGTGTCGCACAGATATAAGGAATGCAGAACTGGAATTTGGGGAGTAAAATGTGTACAGAAAGGATAGAGAGAATAGGAAGAGAGGAGAGGTTATGCTATTAGTTAAGAAACATATAAAATCCAAGGAAGTGAAGCCAGTCGACATCGCTGGACAGTGCAGTGTCGAGTCAGTTTGGTGTGACATAAGCATTGGGAGATCAAAATTGAGAGTAGGAGTGTGCTATAGGCCTAATGACTCTGATGAGTATAATAAGAAACTGTACAGGGAAATAGAGTGGGCCAGTAAATCAGAGAGTCTTATAATGGGGGATTTTAATTTCCCAGATATTGACTGGAATTTGTGGGTTGGTCACTCACACACTAGCAAGGCTTTTGTAGATTTATTGAATGACTGTTTTCCACATCAGCACGTTTGGGAGACAACTAGAGGGGGTAATACTCTTGATCTGATTATCAATAGTGATTCTTCATGCATTAAGAATCTGCAGATAAAGGAATCACTAGGTGGCAGTGATCACAGTGTGCTGAAGTGGGATTTACTCAAAGAGGTAACTACCATCAGGGGTAAAGGTTTTTGCTTTCGTAAAGGTGACTATGATGGTACTACACTGACAGTGGTGGTGAAAAGAACCTGGGGGTAATTGTGCAGGCAGATATGAAGTTCAGTGAGCAGTGCAGACGGGCTGCAAGGGTAGCTCATTTTGTCTTGTCAGTGATATACAGGAATTTTTCTAGAAGGGATAAAGAGGTGATTATCCCCTTGTATAAGGCAGTGGTCAGGCCACACCTTGAGTACTGTATACAGGTCTGGAGGCTTCATTTTAAGAAGGATGTAGAGCTGTTGGTACGAGTACAGAGAAGCGCAACAAGATTAGTGAATGGAACAAAGGGTTGCTCTTACAAAGAAAGGCTTACGTTTTGCAAATTACACTATCTGGAGACTAGGCACCTGCCAGGTGATCTGACTGAGGTGTATAAAGCCTTGAGTGGTTTGAGCATGCTCAATGCTGATGGGATTATTCCTCTTGCTCAGAATAATCGCCTGAGAGGGCATAAATTCAAATAGAAGAAAGACAGTTGTAGAAGAGATGTGTGGAACTTTGCCTTTAGCCAGCAGGTGGTTGATTGCTGGAACAAACTTCCATCTGTTGTTGTAGAAGTTGATAGCTTAAACATATTCAAGGTAGAACTAGACACACATCTGGAGTGAGTGGATGGGTGAAATGAGAAGAGTGTGTATGTTTTTTTTTTTTTTTTGCTGATGCTATATAAGCTTGCTTTCTTACATCCTATGCATACATATGCTAACATATGTATGTTAGGCAAAAGAGGGCAGCTAACATTCACAATGTCAGTGATGAGGTCACACACATATTTGGATAACAGATATTAAATTAAAATTATACTTTACATATATTTTTAAATATTATTATCCTATTTTGTTATCTTCACATATATACCTATATAAAATTTCAAAATATGCCCATTATTTTGTTTTCCTTCTTTAGACTATTTTATTCAAGAAACCTAGATCCAATATAGTTAAGGTGGGACAATATGTGGTTGTTTTCCATTAAGGTGATTATTATATTAATACCACTCTTATACCATGTGAAATTAAACAAGTTCAACTCATTTATAATGAGCCCACTTACAACGAGTTCCCAGATACGATTAAACTGAGATATTTTGTTTGGTCTCATTTAAAAACGCATAGCATTCAGTTTGGATATAACGAGCATGTCCCTGATATAACGAGGGAACATACCGCCATGTACAGCAAACCAACTGCTTCTTGTCATCTGTTACAGATGAGAAGAAAGTTCCTACTTTTCCTTCAAAGTTGCCTGTGAAATCTGAAGTCTAGAACAATCAACATCGAAGCAGCAAATGCTTCTAAGCTCTTTAGAGGTCTGCTTTTACCTACTCTACAGCAGCTAGCTATTGGTCACTGGCAAACCAATCAGTGAGCTGTAAAACACACCCCACTCCTTTTCTGATGACCAATCGCTGGCCGCTGCTGAATAGATAAAAGCAAACCTCTGGAGAGCTTAGATGCATTCGCTTTGATGCTGATAATTTCGGTTAGTGGACTCCGCAGAAGAAAAAAGCCAAAATTATTGAAGAACTACAGATTGGTCAGAAGAACATAGAGATATGTAAGAAGTATGGACTTTCTTCGTCTACTGTTTCAACACAGTAGAACAATAGAGCCGCTGAGTTGAAGGCCTGCGATGACAACGTAACAAATGTGAAGAGACTCAAGAAATGTAACAAAGCTCTAATGAAATGGTTCACTGCACAAAGAAATGTAGCATACTGCAGCTTTGCTGCCAACACGCAATTTGGCAATCTGAACTGGGTACTCTAACCTGGTTTTAGAAGAGGGAGGAGACGGGTTTCTGTCTCGTCTCCTCTCCTCCCTGCTTCCCCCACACTTCACCTGATGGGGCTCATTCCTACTGACCTCTTTGGGGATGCCTACTCTATCGTCCCCATCCTTCTACTTGTTTCCCCCCAATCTAACTAAACCGACCGAGTACACCCCTAACAATGCCGCCAAATTCTAATCAACATCTAAAAATTCAACCACTTTCTTGTAAACCTCTTGGCCTTTCCAAATTCTTGTGTTCACCCCCCCCACCCTTTTTTTTTTTTTTTTTTTTTTTTTTTAAATCATAGGCCTTGCCACTGAAGTCCTTGGAAAATAGGTTGCAGGGCCTGCCAGAGTACTGCTCAGGTGGTAGATGACTTTCATCAACCGGTGAAATACCACCACTTTGCTTATTGGAGGCTTGAAGTGGTGAAACCCATGTTTAGTCTCTAGAGCAAAGTTTCCGGCACCCCCCCATATGTCTCCTTCAAACCCATGCATGGTACTAAGTACAATAGGTTTTGATACCTTTCGTGTTTGGGGTTTTCATAAAAAAAAAAAAAAAACTTAAATAATCTACTGGG
The DNA here is from genome assembly GCF_048544385.1 of Mastigoproctus giganteus. Classification (NCBI taxonomy): domain Eukaryota; kingdom Metazoa; phylum Arthropoda; class Arachnida; order Uropygi; family Thelyphonidae; genus Mastigoproctus; species Mastigoproctus giganteus. Next base: position 19,046,986 of record NC_143587.1, read on the forward strand.
TGCCTGATCTGCCTCCTCGTGGCAAAGTGTGGGCAATGGTTAAATGGTCAGAGAAACAACAGAACATAACACTACACAACAAACCACTCCCCACAAACTTTATAAATTTCTGGCCTCCACAGAGTTCTGTGTCACTTACAAAGAATACAATGCAGAGATGGGGGAAACCCCTGGTGCCGTCAGACAACTAACACACTTTACACTCGCACAAAGAAATGCCGGTTTCCCATAAGCAAAAGAATTTGCATGGCTTTTCAACTATGCTGGACTTTGTTGCTCAAATGGGTGATTTGATCGTTTTAAGAATCGGCATAAAATTTGCTATGGCAAAATCAGTGGAGAAGCATCTGCAGTGGATATGGAGATAACATCTAAGTGGATGACCAATGTGTGGCTGCTTCATTCTCAAGGCTACAGTGATGATGACATCTACGATATGGATGAAGCTGGAATTTTCTATAATGTCACTCCTGACCAAACTTTGAAATTCCAGGGCAAAAAATGCATTGGGGGAAAGCTGTCAAAGAATAGATTTAAAGTGGCTATCAGTGCAAATGTCTGAGACAGATAAAAGAAGGGTTCTAGTGATTGCTTCCAAGCAATTTCCAGTGGCTTATACGTCGAACAGAAAAGCTTGGATGACTTCAGATATTTTCACAGATTACCTTAAAAAGTGGGACAAAGATCTCCGTACAGAAAAACGCAAAATTATACTTGTAGATAACTGTCCTGCACATCCACAGAAAGTTGACAATTAAGTCACATAATGCTCTTTTTTTTGATCCAAACACTACAGCAGTGCTACAACCAATGGATCAAGGTGTAATAATCAGAAATTTCAAAGCTCGGGTTCGTTACAACTTGGTCCTTTTGCTCATTGACAGAATAGATAAGGGAACTGAGATGAAAATCTCAGTTCTTGATGCTATATGCTTTATGAGCAATGCATGGGTATGCATTTCACAAAGTTGCATTCAAAACTGTTTCATGTCTGGATTTAAGTCAAAGCAAGATAACATTACCGGCAAGGAAGATCACATTCCATTATCTGAGTGGTTGCAAAAAAGGAGTCCAGAACATTTAAATTAACTTCCAAACATCGACAGTTGGAAACATGTAGATGACGATGTTGTAACTTCGGGAGCTCTTACAACAGAAGACATCATAGAAACTATCCAAGCAGCAGGTGAAGAAAGTGAAGAAGACGTAGACGAAGAAAACTCAATTCATCCTCCATCATATGGAGCAGCCATCAACAGTGTAGAGAACCGTCAGTGTGTTTTCAAAGCTACAGAAGATACTGATGCAGGTGTTCAGTGCCTTAAGTCTGATCAGAAGAAAGTTGAGACAAAAGCAGAAGACCAGTCAAATGACCCCACAATCGTTCCTGAAAATTGGATAATCACTTTTAATAATTTCCATACGTAGGTTAATCTTTTAAGTTTGCAATTCACGTTTGTCGCTGGTTCCTACACTTCTATTGTTCTGAATTACCTACCCCAGGTATAACGAGTACGCTGATACAACGAGCACATCTTGCAGTCCAGTGAAACTCGTTATAAATGAGTTCAACTGTAGTTTATTAGGCTGTTTTTCTATATTACTATACACTAAAGTGACGTTTCAGGTATCTTACCAATATCCATCATCAGACCATGCTGTTGGGGAAACAGAAAATAGAAAAGGTTACAAATTTTGAATATTACAGTTACAATTATTAATACCACAATTACAAATTATCAATATTACAATTACAGTTACAACTATCAATATTACAATTACAATTTACAAATTACGATTCGTGTCTTGAATTGCCATTACAATAGAAAACAGCTGTTTTCTGTTGTAATGACAATTCAAAACTTAAGAATCGTAATTTGCAAATTGTAACTGTAATATTGGTAATTATAATTGCATTGTAAAAATTTGGTACTTGTAATTGTCGTATTGGTAATTGTAAATGTAATATTCTAAAATATTCAAAATTTCTAACCTTTTCTATTTCCCCAACAGCATGGTCTAATGATGGGTAAGATACCTGAAACGTCTCTTTAATATATAGTATATTGAACAGTCTAAATAAACTATACTGCCACTCCCCGGCTAACGTAATACTCGGCTTATGGAAATTCAACTTTACATAAGTTTTTGCCAGCCGGTGCAAACTTAAAAAATCGTGGAGACGTATTTTGCATTCCGTAGAAATAAATGGAGATATCGTGAAAATATTGTAATGTGAACCCAATAACACACTGTGTTTTTTTTTTTTTTTTTTTTTTTTGGTAATTCGTTCCAAGGCCTCAGAAGTTGAAATTTTTCGCTATATAACTAAGCTATTTATCTCCCTAAAAGGTCATTTTTATAATGGAAATTGCACTACACTTTCATCGTTATCATATGTTCTGTTATAAGAATCAATTTTGAATACCTTTGTGGTATTTTTCTAAAACACATTTCTGGAGGTCACTACCATAAAACAATTTTCACTTTCCGGTTTATTGGGCTTTTCTGTTAGCACAATCTATTTTAAATGGGTAGTAAACTTGATCTTATTGCATTTGCAATAATACCGATAACTGGAATTCTGTGGGTTTTTACGTTATGGAATTATGGTGAAATGAGTTCCCCTTCACTGAAATCTTCAATCATATAAAAAACAAATAAATTTTCAGAATCTTCTCTTCATTCCTATTTACTTATTACAATGGTGAAGGAAAGGGGACCGATGGAAAATGCAAGTGGTGGCAGTGCTAGGAAACTAAACAAAATTGATTTAGAAATGAAGATGATTAATTAAGAAGTACGAAGCAGGACAAAGTTTGTCAACACGTATAAAAGAACATGTTAAAGGATCAACGCATTTAACATCAACAGTGATCACAAAACAGCATTCAGGTGCTATATTGAAGATGGAAAAGCTATTAATAACATGGATGGAAAATCAGATTCAGAAGCAAGTGCCTCTGAGTCCATTCAAGCAAAAGCTTGAAGTATTTATGAAGATATTAAGGATAAGTACAACAAACCCCAAGCTAAGTTCATGGCAATCAACGGGTGGTTTAATAGGTTCAAGCATTGTTGCTGGTTTCCAAAACATTAAAGTATGCAGTGAATGTCACCAGTGCTGATTCTGCAGCTGCAGAGAAATTTTGTTTGATGTGTCGGAAAAAACCCCTTCTAAATCTCAACAGCCCTCAACTTCCGCAACAGCGTGCTTATCAGCTGGAGAGTTAATTCTGGCAATGATACTCGAAAGGTAAAACTTCCTGACGTTATGCCTGTCTCCTCTCTTTTTGAAATTTTTGTAATTTTGTACACTTTTGTAATTTTTCCTGCGCATGAGATAAAAAAATTGAATAAATAATTCTATTCACATGTTTGTTGAACATTTCTTTTTTGCTTCAATCAAATCTGGAAGTGCTGCATAAGCATTTAGGGGAATTCCGACTTAACATATAATTCCAAATGATTACATAGAGTTCCGCAGAATGCAACCCTTACTTAAGTCGGGGAGCGGCTGTATTATTAATTTCAAGTGATATAAAAGTGATATTAATATAATAATAACCTTAATTTCAAGAAACTTAATAAAGAATTCACTGACTGCCAGAAAATAAAAAGAAATGTGTCATTTTCAATAGCATAAACTTTACTATAATCCAGGCAGCACAATGAAAGGTATATAATGAAGCAAAGCACAGTTGATAAAAACAAAAAAGCTTTGTCCATTCTTTTCAAGAAGACAGAAGTTTCCAGAATATCCAATGTGAAGAGACACTTTGGAACTCATCACTTATTGTCAGGTGAAGACAGAAATCCACATTATACAGCAAAGTTAAAAAATAATAATAACAAATAAAATCAATATCATAAATGAAGCTTCCTTGGGCTCTGCAAATTCTTAATTTAAGAACTTAACAAGGGTATAATCATCAGTCTGAATAATGATTTCCTTCAAAGCAGAAACATCATTAGAGAATATGTATGGATAAAGAAGTATCTGAATAGCTTTTATCACATTTAATCTCAGTAGGAGTTTTTCAACATTGGTAAAATCATGAACGTCATTTCACACATGATTGGCTGTTAGTGTCAAGATTTTACCTCAAGATATAGTAAGGGGGAGAACCAACTGAATTAATAATGTTGCCTACAAATAGTACACAGAAAGACATTATGAATGGATTAAACAAGGAATTCATACAAATAATTATTAATTATACTGACACTGATGGTGTGTTCCAAGCATAGTTAAACTGGATTTGCTTGATTACTTGCTGAAGAAGTGCAATTCCCTTCAGGTGAATTTCATTATATTGTGTACACCAAGAAACTCTTTGTGTAAAAGATTAAAATAGCTGAATATGTACTTTCTGTTACGAAAAAAGTTGTAGTTTTATAGCTATCAGTACCATTACATAAATAGCACACCCACCAATTTTTAGAAATTGCAATTCATAAAACTTTTAATGTAGATCCACCTTTCTGCTGGGATGCACTAGAAAACAGTATTCTGGAATGTTTCTTCCATATTAATAATAATACAGTAAACCTAGCTATAATATAGCTTAATTAATGGACAGCATCCTTGTCTATACAGGAGCAGGTGATGTAACCTGCCCTAATCTGATAGCATTTATCATTAGTTAAAATATTTTCACTGCTAGGGAGCCAACCAAGCAGCTATACATCAGTAAGAAGTCAAGTGAACCACCAGCAAGAGTACCTAAAGGCTTTTCAGACTCTGAATAAGCTTTAGTCAGAGTTTCTGATACACAGAAAAATTTCAAGCTCTTCCACTCCACACAACTGGTAAGTGCAGTAACATACAGTATTACAACATTTAATGCTTTCTTTCTTCCACCCCCCTCCCAATTTCACAGTACAACACTTTATCATATATTACCAACTTTATCATATTGGTGATTATACATGCTACTTCCAAGTTTAACAGATCACATTTTAAAGTCAAGCCCTACCCCATTAATGAGAGGCTTTACCATAATGACCTCAATAATAATTAACAAGTCAATACAGTGCAAGAGGAACCATTCTTTTTTTTTTTTTCCATTTTTTAAATGAAGATACAAAAATTTCAAAAATTTAAAAACAAAATCAATTTTTTTAAATTTTCTACTTTTACCCTATGAAATAATTTTTTTTCTACTTTTCCATAACATTCTAGCAAATTCGGTGATTATATGCATTTCTTCAGAGTTTGACAATTAAGAAATATTTCACCTTAATTACAATAATAATTAAAACATGAAGGCAGTGCAACAGGAATCAAATGCAATAACATTTTAAAGTGTTTTAAAGGTATTAGAACCTGAAAAATGAAATCTTTCCTTCACTAGAGAAGCAGTTTATGACTTCACATATCAAGGATGACACACAGTCAAATATTCTCAAAAGATATTCAATAATAATGGATGCTAATGTAATTTTTGAGAAAACTTGATCAGCTTTGTCCCTTCGATGTCACCAAGTCACATCTCCACATATTAAATTTGAAGATTAATTCCTTTCAACTGGCTTAATATTGATAATATTAAAATGGAACTTATTAACAACCATAAGAAATTTGCTTTAGTAATGATAGGAGTGCATTCTTTTTAAAACAAGCTTTAAGGCTATCAAAAATTAAACTCTGAGTTGCTACATAAAATTACCTTTATTTCCAGTATAAGTTGCACACTTACATGCTTAGTTTATAAAAAGTTCATTAAAACTTAGTGCTTTTTTAATAAATTTTTGCTGTGCATTTGTATTCAGTCTTCAAAAGTATGAACCATTATCACTCTTACCTATTACCCATTTATCTACTATATTAAAAAGTACCTACTTAAAAATTTTGGGGATCATGTGTTAATGATTTCAATGGGCCATTTCCTTTTCTGGTAATCATCCCACACACCCCAAAATTCTGTCTGTTACTGAATGGTAAGAATGTACATTACAGGAATATAGGCTGGTTTCAAAACTTACTAGTTACTGCAGCTAGAGATAAGATATAAATTTAAAAAAGAAATAAAATAAAAATAAGCAGCATGATAATTTCTGTCAATTGCAGATATACTGCTAATCAGCACAATGTGCTGGAGTGTGAACCCTGAAAGATCCAGAATACACTACACTATAGCACAAATATCGCATCAGTAAGTAGACATTGATTTTTAAAGTTCATATTATGTAGCAGTTTGAAAACAGTGAAAAGGTCAAAAAGTAACACTCTTTAAGACAAGTTTACTATTATCGACATATGAAATAATATGGTATCAGTAGAAAATAACAAAATTAATTCTTGGCTAGTCTGTATATATGACTTTATTCTACTGTACTGACAAGGAAAGAGACACCATTTATCAAATTTAATTTAAAAACTGAATGAATATAATTAAATGTGGTTTGTATTCCATTAAGAATGCCATATAAAGTATATCAATCTTTAATATATACAAAAAAATTTGCCATGACAAAAATTTGCCATGAAATTTGCCAATAAGCCATCAAACGTTTTCTTTTTTAGCAAAAAAAAAAAAAAAGAATATATGTTCAAGAAATATCAGGACACTCATTTTCCTGCATTATGATAAAAATAAGTATTTGTAGCAAGCAATATTCTTGCTGCTTTCTGACAAAAAAAAGAGATCAGAATAAGCATATAATTAGATTTTTCAAATGATAAAGACTGAATCAATACTATCCTTTGCCATTAAACAACCAAAAATACCTACTATATATACATATAAAAAATCCTATATATATATATATATATATATATATATATATATTTAATTACTGTTCCTTCTTTTAAGGAAAATAATTAAGATCTCTAGCTTAGTACATATTCATTCTTCCAATAGTTATGAAGTAAAACTTATATTAAGGGCCAATTTTCAAAGAATGTTTAACTTCTATGATAAATGCTAATGCATTCTACATGTGAGCAAACAGTTGTTTTTAAAGATAATGGATTAGAATAAAATGACCTTTTGATAGCATCACAGCACTGTTAAAATATTCAACACTGCATAATATATATATCACTACCTCAAACAGTTTTCAGAAAAGTAGTTTTATAAAAAATTTTTAATAAAAAATTGGCAATTGAAAAATGTTTAAACTGCTATCTTGTATCTGAATTATTCTGGTCTCCAAGAAGTGGCACAGAAACAACAGTAGAAATACAGTTATTAAAAAAAAACATAATAACAACAACAACAACAACAATAATAAATATCTATAGAACAGGGATTATTTTCTTTTATTTTTCCTTGATCATGAGTGGTCTGTGTATAAATGCACAAAATATATGTGGGTAGATATAAAAATCACATGAAAATATCTGTTTAGAAATAAAGAGTTCTTATATTTTCATACCAATACAAAGACCTGTTGATTTTTTCATAATTTTAATTGATTTTGAGCAGATTTTATTGCTCTTTAATTGTCAACAGAATCTACTATTAAAGAAATGTTACTGTACTTCAAATGATTTAAAATAAAATAATGTAAGCCAATAAAATTTACTCAAAATCAATATAAAACGTGAAAAAAAAAAATTAATTTAAGCTTCTATTTGAAGCAAAGCATGAATTGTTACTTACTGAAGTATTTTCGATTGTAATGGAGTTTAAAGTTACCAATGAACTGTATAATACTAACATACGTACCGTATACTTAGTAGTATAGTCAAGTCAGGTCAAGTTCCAAAAGATATGATCCTAAGTTTTTTTCATTTTAGATCAACCAAAAAGGAATTTTTACTGAAAATAAGTAATGAAAACCCATTACTTTTCTCATCTCAGCAAAGCAGATATTATAGAGTTCACACAAAAAAAAAAAAAAAGGAAGGGGGGGGGGTTAAGACCCTAAAAAACTGCTTCCAAAGCAAAGGGCAACATTTCTAGTGTCCTAGTACCACTTTATAATACAACACACTATACACAAAACACACTTCACTATGAACTTGGATCTCAAACCAAGTCTTGGTTATAAGAATGGTCTTTCCTAAAGTATAAGCTGATTTGCTCCTTGATTCAACAGTAACAATCACCAATTGCTATTATAAGCAGTTACTATCCAAGTTAGAACTTTAAAAAAAAAAATGTTTAATTCATACATTAGCTTTCTACTTCTACTGTGGGTTGCGAAGGTATCAATGTAGGTTTGTCACTAATTTCCTCTTTTGTCTGATTTTCACTAACTTCTCGTATTGTTTCCACTGTGGTTTCTGGCAGATTAATGTGTTTATCAAATTTCTTGCTCTGAAAAATAAAAATTAATTTTATTTAAAAAAAATAATAAAAATAACTGCTTTACTATATAAAATTTAGATTATTTTAAAAAGAAAAAGACAAACATTTTACAGTGAACTTGGAACTAAATTTCAAAAAATTATTTTAAGAGATTAAAATAGTTACTTTAAAAAACAGGTTAAAAAAAAACTGCACCGCAAGTTCATTTTGGGGAAAAGTATAAAACATCGCAAAAATCAGTCCAATAACCCAACCGTTTTTATGCAAGTTTTGACATTATTTCAAAATCAATGTGGATATTATTGTCAGGTCATGTATTCAATACCTCACAACAATATCCAAGACTGCATCCATCAAGGACTGCCTATGTGGTATCTCAGAAGAAGGATATGTGAGTTTCCTTCTGCACTTGTCAGTTCCCAAACCAAGAAACACTGAACATTAATTCTTATTTCATAATAGCTTCTGGCAGGGTGTCATACCGACATTCAGTTGGAATTTGGGTAGTACAATGTGTACAGAAATGATAGACAGGACAGGAAGGGAGGAGGGGTTATGCTGTTAGTTAAGAAACATAAAATCTAAGGAAGTGCATCCAATTGATGTTGGGGGACAATGCAACGTTGAGTCTGTTTGTTGTGACATTAGCACTGGGAAAGGAAAAATGAGAGTAGGTGTGTGTTATAGACCTAATGAATCTGATGAGTATAATGGGCAATTGTGAAGAGAAATAGAGTGGGTCAGTAAATCAGAATGTCTTATAAAGGAGGATTTTAACTTTCCAGATATTGACTGGAACTTGTGGATTGGTCACTTGCACATTAACAAGACTTTTTTTGGATTTATTGGATGACTTTTTTCTACAGCAGCATGTTCAAGAGGCAACAAGAGGGAGTAATACACTTGATCTGATTATCAGCAGTGATTATTCATGCGTTAAGAATTTGCAGATAGAGGAACCACTGGGTGACAGTGATCACAGTGTGCTTATGTCGAATTTACTTAAAGGTGTAACTACCATAAAGCGTAAAGGGAAGTGATTTTGGTTTCGTAAAATTGACAACAGTGATCTCAGACAGTTTTTAAATTCTATACAGTGGGACCAACTAATGATGTTACTAACGGTGATTTCTAAATGGCAAAAGTATACCCTCGTTTATACCTCTTAAGCATAAAAAATAAATACAGCTGTTTATGGTGAAGCATACATGGAAGCCTTCAGTGACTTAATCTTGGAGGCTACTAGGTTTTCATATCAACTAAGAAATACTGTTCAGGGTTTACGCCTAAATGGATGTCAGATGAGTTAATGAGGCTCGTGGCAGAGAAGAAAAATGCATGGGATGCATATAAATTACCAAGTGACACAGAAGCCCATGGCAGATATAAACTAGTCTGTAATCAAGTCACAAAGGAAGTTAGGCAGGCAAAAGCAGATTATGAGAAATCATTGGCAAAGGATGCAAAGAAAAACAGCAAAGGGTTCTTTACTTATGTAAACTCTAGAAGGAAAGAGGTGGATCAGATTGGTCCACTTAACATAGATGGTTACACTATTGATGATCCTGCCCAGGTAGCTGATAAACTGAATGAGTATTTTGCATCTACATTCACATATGAGGAGTTATTCAAGGAGGGGAATGCCAGAAGTTTATCAAAATCTTAACAGGGAGCTAAGTGATTTTATTATAACTGAGATAAAAGTGGAGGAGAAATTGCTGAAGTTATCCAGTTATATTAAAGGAGACAGCAAAGGAAGTAAGCAAACACTTAACCATAATTATGAGAGATTCCTTGGACTCAGGGGAAAGTCCCCACTGACAGGAGATGTGCAAATGTATCCCCAATACGCAAACGGGGTTCAAAAAGTGACATAAGTAAATATAGACCCATTAGTTTAACTTGTGTCCCAGGGAAAATAATGGAGTTACTGGTAGAGAAGCATTGCAGGATCATCTAGACAAGACTGCAGTAATAGTTAAGACACAGCATGGGTTTGTTAAAGGAAGGTCTTGTCTGGCTAATTTGATTAGATACTATGATGTGGTCACAAAGGAAATGGATGCGAAAAATAATTTTGATTTCATATACTTGGATTTCAGGAAAGCTTTCGATACTGTTCCACGTGGAAGACTGCTGTACAAATTGGAGCAGTATGGCATTAAGGGCAAGTTGCTACAATGGATAAAGGGATGGTTGAGTGGGAGAAGACAGAGCGGTAATCAATGGACATTGCTCTTCTTGGACTAATGTTATTAGTGGAGTTCCCCAGGGTTTGGTGCTGGGTCAATTATTGTTTTGTGTATTCAATAATGATATTGATGAAGATATATCAGGCTTAATGTCCAAGTTTGCAGATGTTACAAAAGTTGGCAGGGTTGTTAATGACAGTATGCTACTGCAACAGGATCGAGATAAGTTGGACAAATGGTCTGAGAAGTGGCAACTGAAGTTTAAAATTTGCAAATGCAAAGTATTGCATATGGGTAGTAGATACCCAAGAGAAATGTACAAACTCTGTGGTACTACACTCAGGGAAGTGGAGAATAAAAAAGACCTGGGAGTAATTTTGCAGTCAGATATGAAGTTCGCTGAGAAGTGCATACAGGTGGCCAGAACAGGTCATGGAGTCTTGTCAATGATATATAGGAATTTTGCTAGCAGGGACAAGGAGGTGATTATCAAGTTGTACAAGGTCAGGACATACCTTGAGTATTGTGTACAGGCGTGGAGGTCTAATTTTAAGAAGGATGTAGAGTTGCTAGAATGAGTACAAGGAAGGGCAACAAGATTGGTTAGAGGAACAAAGAGGTGCTCGTACCAAGAAAGGCTTAAGTTCTGCAAATTGCAGTGCCCGGAGACTAGACACCTGCAAGGTGATCTGATTGAAGTGTATAAGGCCTTGAAAGGGTCGTGCAAGCTCAATGCTGATGGGATTCTTCCTCTTGCTCAGAATGTGAACCTGAGGGGGCATAGATTCAAATTGAGGGAAGACAGTTGTAGAACAAATGTGCAGAAATCTGCTTTTAGCCAGTTGGTTGATGATTGTTGGAACAGATTTCCATCTTTTGTTGTGGAAGTTGATAGCTTAAATAAATTTATGGCTGAGGTAGACAGGAATTGAAGTGAATGGATGGGTGAAATGGGAGGGGTTTTTTTTTTTGGCTTATGATGCTGTATAAGCTTGCCTTCTTGCATCATATGCCTTAACTAATGCTAATGAAAATGCTAATTTCACCCTTTGTGATTTTAAGATATCTTAAAAGATATCTGCTCTACAATGTTGTCTACTTGCACCCATGGCAGACATACCCTGGTCCTGCTTATCTTTCTTGCACAATATATTTCCTGTTTCCCTGACAATAACAATGGATGCGATATGCAAGGAAGGGGGCTTAGAGGGGAACAGGCATTGTGTGTTATCAGACACTCAGTCTAAAACACTGATGGATCCAATATCTTTCTATTTTAGAAGATTTAAGAGGTCTGGCAACCCTGCCACTCATGCACACCTCAGTGGTAAGCCCTGTTAGGTTACTTTGGTGGAAACGAATGTGTAGAGTGGTTCTCTTAAAGATGCCTGGTCAATGTGAAGGAGAAAAGACCAAACCCTCCAGCACGACAACATTACGAAACAAATGGCCCTCAGTCCCCAGCGGCTTTCACTCTCCCTCTTACGGCAGTGAGAGGATTAGAATGGAAGCAGAGGGTACTAAGAATCTCTGAGTATGACCAGGCTGCCATGCATGGAAACTGAACTTGGCCTGTTACAACGTAAGATCATTCATCGGTGAAGATAGGATATTAGAACTGGACAAGGAATTAGATGATGTGATTTGGAATATTATCGGCTTAGCTGAAACAACAAGAAGAAATTAATCACTTAAGTTTATCAAGTGGAAATCTGCTGTACACCAATGGAAACAGTGAAAAGAATGAAGGTGGAGTTGGCTTTCTGGACCATAGAGATATAAAAAACATTTTGTAAACAAAAGTACATCACCAAGGGTGTCAAAACTACTACTCAGGATTTCTAAGAGGTTCAAACTAAAGGTTATAATGATATATGCACCAACATAGAGCCATGATGATGAAAAGGTTGAAGAAATGTAGACCAAAATTGAGAGACTTCTAGATGAACAGAAAACTCGCTACACCATCATTACGGGGGATTTCAATGCTATGGTTGGAAAGAGACAAAACAGTGCAGAAAGGGAAACTATAGGAAATTTTGGAATTGGTGAACGAAGTGAAAGACTTGTGCAATTTGCAGAATCTTGAGGGATGTCAGTAATGAACACTTTTTTCAAGAAAAGAGTGACCAGAAAGTGGACACAGAAGAGCCCAAATGGATTAACAACTAATGAAATTGACTTCATCCTCACTAACAGAAGATGTATTGTGAACGATGTTACCATTCTGAACAAGATAAATTTTGGAAATGATCACAGATGTAAGAAAAGAAAGGAAAAAATTGACTTGAATAAATAATACAAAGGTTTTTGTGATAACAAAAGAGGAGAAAAAGTAGTATGTACTGGAACATAAGAACAAGTCTGAGCTTCTGAAGGCCTTTCAGGACCAAGATATCGATGAGGAATAAAACAATTTTCTGAAAGCGATAAAACCTGAGAAACCTATAAGTAAAAAGAAATCCAAAGAGGGAAAAAATTAGTCATGACGACAAGTCTTGACATGACACAAAGACGACAAATGAAGAACAAGATAAACACTGACAAGGACAAAATTGAGTATACAGAGTTATGCAAAGCCATTAGAAAGAGACTCTGAGAGGACATAAGAAGATTTAACAGAAGAAAAGTAGAACAAGCATTAAGGGAAAACAAAGGACTTAAATCAGCAGTCATGAGCAGTAATACAAATGATACTGAAACTGAAGAACAGCGATGGTGTACTTATAAATAACAGAGAAGGCATAATCAAAATAGCAGAAGACTACTATAAAGAATTATGTAAGGAGTGAGGAAATGATGCAAGCAGTGGGGAAGATGGATCACAAATTAGCAACACATACGACATACCCGATATCCTTCCTGATGAGGTAGAACATACATTGAAAAAATGAAGAAACAGAAAGCCCCATGAAGCTACTATAGAGTTGTTAAAGTTGGGAGGAAGAGACATGACACAGAAACTGGCTCTTCACAATATAAATTAGGAAAGGCACAATGCCTAAGGATTGGAATAATGCTATCATAATTTTGCTACATAAGAAAGGAGATAAATCTGAAATTGGAAATTATAGACCAATTAGCTTGTTGTCCCACCTCTACAAGTTGCTCACAAGGGTCATTACAAACAGAACACTAGAAAGAAAGAACACTCGAAGAGAATCAACCGAAAGAGCAAGTTGGCTTTAGGACAGGATTCTCAATTATAGATCACTTTCGTGTAATATCGCAGCTAATGGAGAAAGCAAATGAATATAAAACACCATTATGCCTGGCAATTGTGGATTATGGAAAGGCATTAGACTCCATACAGCATAAGGCAATGTTTTGGGCCCTGGAAAGACAAGGCACAGATTGCCCATATATTATGACTTTGAAGAAAATATATCAGAACGCTACCTCCTCTATTAGACTACACAAAGACAGTAGCAAATTTAAAATTGAGAAAGGAGTTTGACAAGGAGACACAATATCTCCGAAGTTGTTTACTGCTGCCCTTGAGGAAGCTTTCAGATTAGACTGGTTGCAGAAAGGAATCACCGTGAAGGGAGTAACTAAACCATTTATGATTTGCAGATGCCATTGTGGTCATAAGCCACGATCCCAAAGAATCTGAGGAAAATTTTAATCAGTTACACAGAGTTAGTAAGGATTTTGGACTAAAGATGAATATGGCTAAAACAAAAGTAATGATGAACAAGTATGCCACAGAAAGGGATATAATGATTGAAGGAGCAGTAATTGAAAAGGTGGAGTCATATACTTATCTGGGACAAGTCATTAGCTGTAATAATGATAAATGGCTGCAAGTGAAGAGTATAATAAATTTTGGATCAATAGCATTCAAGAAATATAGTCACATACTGAGGAGCAATATCCCAATTTGTCTGAGACGTAAAATAATGAACCAATGTATACTCCCCACTATTTAACTTATGGAAGTGAAACTTGGGCACTCACCAAAAGAATGGAAGAGAAGCTGAAAACTGCACAGTGAAGAAATGAATGAACTATATTAGGAATCAGACTGTTAGATAAGAAGAGAAACACATGGATTAGGCAGCAAACTCAAATAAAGGACATTCTTATCAAAACTAAAGAACTGAAATGGTCATGGACAGGACACATAGCTCGAAGATATGATGACAGATGGACTAAGAAAATAACAAATTGGTACCCAAGAGGAGCTAAAAGAAAATAACAAATTGGTACCCAAGAGGAGCTAAAAGAAAATAACAAATTGGTACCCAAGAGGAGCTAAAAGAAAATCTGGAAGACAACGGAGATGGATAGATGAAATTCAAGAGTTTGTGGGTAGTAAATGGATGGTCATTGCACAAAACAGAAAGAACTGGAAAGTTTCTGGAGAGACCTTCATCCTGCAGTGGATTGAAATTAGCTGATGATGATGCAAGGATATAATGCTCTCAAATTTTGTTTCTGTTTCAAGAAACAATAGCTGAAGCAGATAAAATGTTAAAAGATGCTTATGGTTAATCTATGCTTCCATATAGCATTGATTCACCATCTTTAGAATGTTTAAAGATGGATGTGAAAAATTGTCAGTCCTGGAGCTCCAACCACTGCTGTCACCACAAAAACTATACATACTGCTTCTGTATTCATGATAGATCATCGTATAACAGTAAGGCAACTGGCAAGATGTTGAGAATATCATTAGGAAGCACACGTGGTATTTTCCATAACCATTTACATGTGACAAGTGTTTGTGCCAACTGGGTTCCAAGACTACTGATACCTGAGCAACAGCAAGTTCACATACAGGTTTGTCAAGAGCTGCAAGAGATGGCTTCATTTCCACCCAGAGAATTAGCAACAAAGCTCTGTTTGTCATTGCCAACACAAAAAAAAAAAAAAAAAAAAAGTTGTGGCTTCTGCAGAAAAGGAAGGTTACGGTCATCATAAAACTATTATGGGACCTTACTACAGAACTGTACTGCACACTTGGCAGGATCACGTTCATATGTTCATATGTGCTGATGCTTTTGAGGCAGTGTTAGGTGGATCGGAAAACTGCTAGCTTGGGGGGTTACAAGGACTAATAGATTAACAGTAGCCACTGGCAGAGGTAAAAGTGATTCTTGCATTGCTTCTATTGGAATGAGCAGAAGCCTGGAAAACAAGATGCAGGATCGTTCAGAGACTGCTGGGAGTCATTGTGGTACAAGAAAACACATGGGTTGTGTTCGGGTAGCTAAGAATAGGAACAGGTGCATGTATACTTGTGTGTACACCAATGCTAGGAGTTTGGTAAATAAATTTGATGAATTTGAGGTATTGCTCAAAGCATCAAAGGCGGATATTGTTGAGATATCAGAGATGTGGTGTCGCACAGATATAAGGAATACAGAACTGGAATTTGGGGAGTACAATGTGTACAGAAAAGATAGACAGGATAGAAAGGGAGGAGAGGTTATGCTATTAGTTAAGAAACACATAAAATCCAAGAAAGTGAACTGAAGTGGGATTTACTCAAAGAGGTAACTACCATCAGGGGTAAAGGGAAGGGTTATTGCTTTTGTAAAGGCGACTACGATGGTCTGAGACAGTATTTAAATTCTATACAGTGGGACCAATTGATGATGTTACCAACAGCATATTCAAAATGGGAAGCATTCAAAGAACTTATCTTGGAAGCTAACTAGGCTTTACATACCAATTAAGAAATATTGTTCGAGGTTTAGGCCTAAATGGATGTCAGATGAACTAATGAGACATATGGCAGAGAAGAAAAATGCATGGGATACATATAAATTAACATGTGACACAGAAGCCTATGATAGATATAAGTTGATCTGTAACAAAATTACAAAGGAGGTTAGGCAGGCGATGGCAGATTACGAGAAATCTTTGGCAAAGGATGTAAAGAAAAACAGCAAAGAGTTCTTTACTTATGTAAAGACTCTACAAGGAAGGGGATGAACCAGATTGGTCCACTTGATATCGATGGTTCAACTGTTGATGATCCTGCTCAGACAGCTAACAAACTAAATGAATATTTTGCATCAACATTCACACATGAGGAGTTATTCAGCGATGGGGATTCCAGAGGTGTATTCAACTCTGACAGTAAGCTAGATAATCTTGTAATAACTGAGAATAAAGTGGAGGAGAAATTGTTGAAGATAAACACAAGAAAGGCTTGGGTGGATGGGATCTATCCAGTTAGAGGCAGCAAAGGAAGTAAGCAAACCCTTAGCCATAATTATGAGAGCTTCCTTGGACTCAGGGGAGGTACCCATAGACTGGAGATGTGCAAATGTGACCCCAATTCACAAAGAAGGATTAAAGGCTGACACAAGTAATTATAGACCTGTGAGTTTAACTTCTGTTCCAGGAAAATTAATGGAGGCATTGGTTAAAGAAGCACTGAAGGATCATCTAGACGAGACTTCAGTTATAGCTCGGACACAGCATGGTTTTGTTAAGGGAAAGTCTTGCCTGACCAATTTGATTGGATACTATTATGCAGTCACAAAAGAACTGGATGTAGGGAATAACTCTGATTTCCTCCAATGCCACACTGCTCCAATTTGTGCAACAAATTGGAGCAGTGTGGCATTGGAGGAAAATTGCTGCTATGGATAAAGGGGGAGAAGTCAGAGAGTGGTAATCAATGGACACTGCTCATCGTGGACTAATGTTATTAGTGGAGTCCCTCAGGGTTCAGTATTGGGTCCATTATTGTTTTCTGTATTTAGAAATAATATTGATGATGGTATATAAAGCTTAATGTTCAAGTTTGCAGACGATACAAAGGTTGGCAGGGTTGTTAAGGACACAACTGACACTATGCTGCTGCAACAGGATCTGGAAAGGTTGAGCAGATGGGCGGAGAGGTGAAAAATGAAGTTTAACATTGCAAATGTAAAGTACTACATATGGGAAACAGCAACCCCAGAGCAACGTATCAACTCTGTGGTACTACACTGACAGTGGTAGAGAATGAAAAGGACCTGGGGGTAATTGTGCAGGCAGATATGAAGTTCTCTGAGCAGTGCAGACGGGTGCAAGAGTAGTTCATGGTGTCTTGTCAATGATATACAGGAACTTTTCTAGCAGGGATAAGGAGGTGATTATTCCCTTGTATAAGGCAATGGTCAGGCCACACCTTGAGTACTGTCTGGAGGTCTCATTTCAAGAAGGATGTAGAGCTGCTGGAAGGAGTACAGAGAAGGGCAACAAGATTAGTGAATGGAACAAAGGATTGCTCTTACGAAGAAAGGCTTAAATTTTGCAAAGTGCAGTGTCTGGAGACTAGGCACCTGCGAGGTGATCTGATTGGCTTTATACACAAAGGTGTATAAAGCCTTGAATGGTTTGAACATGCTCAATGCTGATGGGATTCTTCCTCTTGCTCAAAATAATCACCTGAGAGGGCATAAATTCAAACTGAGGAAAGACAGATGTAGGATAGATGTGCAAAAATTTGCCTTTAGCCAGCGGGTAGTTGGTTGGTGGAACAGACTTCCATCCCTTGTTGTGGAAGTTGATAGCCTAAATAAATTTAAGGCTCAGCTGGACAGGTATTTCGAACGAATGGAGGGGTAAAGTGGAAGTGTTTTTTTTTTTTTCTTTTTTTTTGGCGGATGCTGCATAAGCTTGTTTTCTTGCATCATATGCCTCTACTAATGCTAATATCGAAATGACCACAATTGCATGCAGGTGAGGTGGATGCTGCATCATGACAATGCAAGACCTCACATTGCTGATAATGTCACTGATCACTTAACTAACATTAATGTCAAATGTGATCCTCATCTAAACTACAGCCTTGACCTTGTACACCCTGCAATTATTTTTTCCTATTTCCAAAGTTAAAGAAGGAGCTTCAAGGAAAGCATTTGCAGTTGTGGCGCCTCCGTAGCCAGGTGGGCAGGAGCAGCAGCAGTGCGTAGCACACGCTTCTTGATTAGACCGGAGTTTGAGCCCATGCTCACCAAATATGGAGGATGCGGAAAGGTCACGGAATGACCACCGCATATCCCCGGAGCAATATGGCCTTAGTTGCTAATGCTCCTAAAAACCAAATAACAAACAAACAAACATTTGCAGTTGTCAGAATAAGTTGTAAAGACAATTGGAGGAGATTCTCAAACACATGTCAAAATATAGCTTCCACCATGTTTTTTTATATGGCTTCCACCATGAATTTCATCAAATGGGTTGGGGGGGGGTGGAACTACTATGAAAAGGACCATAAAAATATGGATGATTAATAAAGGTATATTGTGAAAAAAAAATAAATAATAATAATAATAATCAAACTTTATAAACAGTAATTTTGTACAGATTTTTTTCTTCTATAAAAATTTTTTTTGCTATTTCAGACTTGTAAGAGTTGATACTCTTCCCCGAGATTGCTCACTCTAAATATTTATCCAAATTCAGCCAACATGCACTTGCATGCTTTAAAATCTTTTTCGCTTCAGTGGTATGCCTTAATTTAAACTGATTCGAGCTATCTATCCTTTAAGCACTTCTTTCTAGATGGTACACACTGTGGCCTTTATCAACCCACTGCAGGATGGAAGTCTCCTCAACAATTCATGCTAAGGGAAATGGACCATAATCTGCCACGCTGCTCCTATTGGCTGATTGACCGTATTTAGCAGTCAGGGGTTTGAACTCCAGTCGACTCAAAGCCCGTGTGCTACTGCACTCCCGCTCCTGACCACTCAGTTACGGAGGCCTATGAGAATATTAGGCGCCAACTGAGCGTTCTGATGGGCATCTATGAGAGCTTGAGGTGTAGGGTAAATGCCCTTGAAGAAATTAATATGAAGGGCCCCATCAAGCTCTCAGCTGCCCAGCTCAATGGCAGAGCTCACTCCTGTGTATCAGGCACCAGAGAGGCAATCTCCAAAGCAGAATGTGCTGGTTCCACAGGAACTAGTTATTGTTGGTGACTCTATTTGTCAGGCAGACAGGGAATATACTATGCAAAAAATGTTGGTGGAATAGGACCAGGGTATGCCTGCCAGGGTCAAAAGATGGTAATAAATGTCCACCAAATGAGAGGGCGCTCTGGTCGTGGAAGAGAACAGTTGGTGGATTTTTGGCTGCTGTAAAGGGATAAGTATTTTAGATAGTTTTACGGTATTCTTTGTTAATGGAGGATATTAAATAGGTTTAGTAGTGTCCGTTAGCTTCTTATTTTGAATTTAACTAGTGATTTTTGGAAGTTACGACTCCCAGTATTGGCACCAATATTGTTGAACTAGCTGCCATATTGTTATCGATAAGAAATAACTTATATATCTTAAACTGATAGCTAAAGCAGTGGTTTTCAACCGGGGTGCCACAACAACATTCTTGGGGTGCCGCGTAATTTGGGTTTAAGTTACTTAAAGTTATTATTATTATTATTATTATTTATTTTTTTTTTTTTGAATTTATATATTTATTTCATTATAGAAAGGGTACAATATAAAGGATACAATACAATATCCATTGTACCGTATATTTTTAATTTTGTGGTGATCTATAATTGATCTTTATTTAGTACCTCTATATAAAGAATAAAATTATTATATAGGTATATATTAAAAGGTTGAAAACCATTGTGTTAGGTATTTCTGTTGGCCTAGGGGTGCCGTGAAAAAATTATTGGGACAGTAAGGGCACCATGAACCGAGAAAGTTTGGGAATCTCTGGCGTAAGGTGTAACATAATACAAAGCAGTGTATTAGGAATCTGTTAGCTTAGTACAGTATTATCAATTAATCTTATTAAATTTCATTGTTAATTAAACTGTATTTAAACAGAAATCATGACCCAGACTAGAGCTGCAAAGCAAAGATCACAGACTAGCGAGATTGCTGTGACTTGGGGAAGAAACGAAGGGGGCAATTCTCCAATGCTTCACAGTCTTAAAAAATGTATGAAATGTGAAATGTTTGCTGAATTTTCTAAAATAAGACATGATCTAGTCAAGGAGGATGTCTTTGTGTGTGCTAGATGCCTAGAGTGTCAAGTATTAGGCACCAACTGAGTGTTTTGATGGGCATCTATGATAGCTTGAGGTGTAGGGTAAATGCCCTTTAATATGAGGGGCCCATCAAGCTCTCAGCTGCCCAGCTCAGTGGCAGAGCTCACTCATGTGCATCAGGCAAAAGAGAGGCAATCTCCAAGGCAGAATGTGCTGGTTCCACAGAAACTAGTTATTGTTCGTGACTCTATTTGTTAGGGAGACAGGGAATATACTATGCAAAAAGGATAGGAGGAACAGGACCAGGATATGTCTGCCAGGGGCAAAATTTGATGACGTAGAGCAGATAACTTTTAAGGGCACAAAAGGTGATATTGTTGTACACGTTGGAACTAATGACATTAAGAGTACAAGATCTGCAGATTTACTTAACAAGTACAGGTCAATTTGAAAAAAAAAAAAATTGCGAGTTAGGGTTGAATGTGAAAGTGCCTGCAATTCTGCCCAGACACGATAGGAGGGAGCATACGATGAGAGCCTTGTCGATCGATTTGGCCCTGGAGAGATTATGTGAGGCTCAAGAGGTTGAATTTTTTTTCAGCCTGGTCTGTGCTTGTTGACAGGAGAGACTGCTTTTACAGGGATGAGCTAGTTCAACAATATAAACAGACAGGGTGCAAGAATATTTGCTGATTCAAGGCAATGTTAGATAGATCGGAAAACTGCTAGTTAGGGGGTGGGATACATAGACTAAATGGTTAATAGTGGCCACAGGCAGAGGCAAAAGTGATTCTTGCACTGCTTCTATTAGAATGAGCAGCAGAATGGAAAGCAAGGCAATGGAGATTTCCAGGACTGTTGGGAGTCATAGTGGAACAAATAAATACATGGGCTGTGTTAGGGTAACTAAGAGTAGAAACAGGTGCATGTATATTTGTATACACCAATGCTAGGAGTATAGTTAATAAAATTGATGAGCTTGAAGTGCTAGTCAAGACATCAAAGGCAGATACTGTTGGGATATCAGAGATGTGGTGTCAAACAGATATAAGCAGTGCAGAATTGGAATTTGGGGAGTACAATGTGTACAGAAAAGATAGACAGGATAGGAAGGGAGGCAGGTTTATGCTGTTAGTTAAGAAACACATAAAATCTAAGGAAGTGCATCCAATTTATGTTGGTGGACAATGCAATATTGAGTCTGTTTGGTGTGACATAAGCACTGGGAAAGGAAAAATGAGAGTAGGTGTGGGTTATAGGCCTAATGAATCTGATGAATATAATGAGCAATTGTGCAGAGAAATAAGAGTGGGCCAGTAAATCAGAATGTCTTATAATGGGAGATTTTAACTTTCCAGATATAGACTGGAACTTGGTGGTTGGTCACTCGCACACTAGCAAGACTTTTTTTGGATTTATTGGATGACTGTTTTCTACAGCAGCATGTTCAAGAGGCAACCAGAGGGAGTAATACTCTTGATCTGATTATCAGCAGCGATTATTCATGCATTAAAAATTTTCGGATAAAGGAACCACTGGGTGACAGTGATGACAATGTACTGATATAGGAATTACTTAAAGATCGAACTACCATCAAGGCTAAAGGGAAGGGCTTTTTTCATAAAGTTGACTACAGGGGTCTCAGACAGTTTTTAAATTCTGTACAGTGGGATCAACTGATGATGTTATCAATGTTGAATTCTAACTGGGAAGCCTTCAGGTACTTAATCTTGGAGGCTACTAGGCTTTTCATTCCAACTTAGAAATACTGTTCAAGGTTCGGGCCTAAATGGATGTCAGATGAATTAATGAGGCTCGTTGCAGAGAAGAAAAATGTATGGGATGCATATAAATTATCAAGACTGGTGAAGGGAACAAAGGGGTACTCTTACGAAGAAAGGCTTAAGTTCAGATTAATGCTCAGATTAAGAATCTGAGGGGGGCATAGATTCAAATTGAGGAAAGACAGTTGTAGAATAGATGTGGGGAAGAAATTTGCCTTTAGCCAGCGGGCAGTTGATAGTCTAAATAAATTTAAAGTTGAACTGGACTGGGATTTGGAACGAATGGAGGGGGTGAAATGGGAGGTGGGTTTTTTTTTTTGGCTGATTCTGCATAAGCTTGCTTTCTTGCATCGTATGCCTCTACTAATACTAATGTTAAATATTCATCCACTTTTACAGTAGAGGCATGCAATTCCCATTTTTGTCACACAAATTAATCAGATAACAAGAACTTATTTATTTTTTTATTAAAGAAGGCAATCCCAGCCCACTTTCCTGGCAACCCCACCACTACTGCAATACTGTACACATAATTTCTAGCATAACATACAGTACCACTAGTTGGTAATCATTCCTGGCAGATGGAGACAGCCAGGATCATCCGCCAGCATACTCATAACATGATACACGGCATCAATATAATACCCCCAATTTGGATTTTATGTCAGTTCATTAGTTCATATATCAATGAAACAGCTATTTCACACTAAAGCTGATAATGAGTCTGATGGTCTTGATTAGAGGATATCTTTCTCACAAGGAAATATTTAACTGTTTCACCTCACCACAGAAAGTAGACTTTGCATTCACTATGTAAAATCACAACCAGGACAGGTCAAGGACTTTGTAACCATAATACGTATATGCAGCTGATGTACCCTTCACATAGGCAATTTTAATTGTGAAGCCATAATCAAGAATAGCACTGCTCAGGAAATTGACGCAATCCATATACAAATCCATGCAGTAATGGAATGAAAAGGGGATGTAGCATCCTTTCATTACCTACTAAAGAATACACAGCGCAGCAGAAGAAGTCCGAACCAATATCTTCAATTAGCAAAGAAACAATTTGCTATTCAATTCTATTCAACCGTCTCCATCACCAGCAGCAGGCTCACTGTAGTGGTCTAATCCTCCACAGGAGCCCCAGTTTCTCCAACATAAACCCAGCCATCCAGAGATAACAGATGTGATCTTGCTATTCAACCGTCTCCATCACCAGTGGCAGGCTCACTGTAGTGGTCTAATCCTCCACAGGAGCCCCTGTTTCTCCAACATAAACCCAGCCATCCAGAGATAACAGATGTGATCTTTTAATACAATTGCTACTGCAGTTTTTAGGTCTGCCATAATTATTTTATTTTAATTAATTTAATTTAATTTTTTTTTTTTGGCATTTCTGGTTATCTTAAACTTCAGCTCCATTTGGATGGCATTCTCAAAACTTTACATAAAACACTGTTTGGATTCACCCTAATGAGTACTGTAAAAACTGCTGAATTAGTTAGTTATCCAGCAGGGTGGTTTTTTTTTTTTTTTTGGCTGATGCCATATAAGCATCTTTTCTTTGCATTATCTGCTACTACTAATACTAATAAACGAAATCTTGAAACATGTCATTCACTATCTGATTCATCTAACAATTATAATTATCTTTGCTGTCCACAAATAATTTCGTTCTCCACAGTGACCCATGCAATTCTAGGTATTTCAAGAGCAATATTAAAAGTGACATGTAAGGAACAACTGATTGTAGCATTTTTGATTTTATTTGTCACTAATTTAAAAGAACTTTATGATAATTATGAATATAAATATGCAGCAGAAAATCTGTAACACAATCTGATTTAATATACTAAAAATATGCTTCATTTGTTAAAATTTTAACCAGAACTTTTCTACTGAGTACTTTTTTATGGTGAAACTGTAATGGTAATTGTGTACAGAATTATACAGCAACAAAGTTCTATTATAAACTTTGAAGTACTGTTATACTTTTTTTTTATAAAAACAGTAAAGACTACTTACTAATTCAGTCGGTCAGTTAGTTTTTTGTTCCCCCCACCACCCATTTGGCACAAGAAAATTGTTATATTTCTGTTGAACAAAAATATTTTTAACACACAGAATGGAATAATTTTTGGAATATTTTTGACAGATTGGAAGAGGTTATGGTCACTGTATTTTGACAGCAGTGCCAAGTTAAAATGAAGTGTATCAAGGATGAATTAGGGAAAAAAAAGAAAAAAAGAACACAGATTCATATAAACTTTTTGTGTTATGAATAAACCACATAAGAAACTCACAGTTTCTGGAGGAGGAACTATAGGTATTGCAGCCTTTGGTCGCTTTTGAGGCAGCGCTCGAGAATGTTGCTGACTGTGTGTGTTATAGTATGTAATGCCTCCTCGGTAGATTTCCTGAGGTGGTGGCTGAAAAGAAAATTATTCTGTAACATTACAAATTAAAAAGTATATGCCTACTTAACTTATTTATAATACCTTCAATTCTTTAATATGTGCAATACCATTTAAATTTCTCTCTCACTTCTCCATCCTTCCACACTTCTGGCTATTTATTTTATTAGGTCCATCAGGAGATAATAGTGTTGGACTACCACTGGCACAACAAGAACAAGGTATGGGGCAGTGACATGAGCAGAATATCTGCAGATAAACATACCTTTTCCAATTCATTCTACAGATCCTCAATGGAATGAAGACACGGGTATCGGGATGGCCAGCACAAATGCTTGAAGGCTTCTCATGTTTCTCAAATCATTCTTGCACACGCTTGGTGTGATATATGGTTGCATTGTCATTTTGAAAGTATCCCTGCCGATAGGTATAAACATGAAACATTGTCAGGTGTACCTGATAAGCAATACAGTTAGATGACCATACAGGTTCTGACACAGACAATGCCTTCCAGTGGGCTCAGGGGATTTAAGAGTATGCCATGAAAACCTGTCCTCACATCATTATGCCCCCTCCAGTAGCTTGTACTGTTGGTAAACAACAGGATGGTTTCAGTACTTTGTGTGATTTCCTCCATATATGCATATTCTTCCATGGTGACATGTCTCCAGACCTTGTTTGTTTGTTTGTTATTTGGCTTTTAGGAGCATTAGCAACTAAGGCCATATTGCTCCAGGGATATGCGGTGGTCATTTCCTGACCTGTCCGCATCCTCCGTATTTGGTGGACACAGGCTCGAACCCCGGTCTAATCAAGAAGCGTGTGCTACGCACTGCTGCTCCTGTCCACCTGGCTACGGAGGCGCCTCTCCAGACCTCCTGCATTAAATGCAGAGGTTAATTGTTCCATCATCTTGTGACAATTATACTCAGTAATCTGCTCCAGTTGTTTAAGCACCTCACTCTGTCATCTTAATTCAGCCTGCTGTTGTTTATTCACAGATATTTCTACTGCTGTACTGGATTCTTCCAGTTTATATTCTTGCATGTGAGACCATATCAAAAACTTTACTAAAGTGTAGCTATATAAATGTCAAAATTGTTATCTACATCCAACTGCCCAATGACAACATCACAGTAATTTACCAGAACGTTTAGGTATGACCTCCCCTTTACAAACCCACGTTGGGATTTATTCAAGATATCATTCTTATCGTGATGCTAACATCCATTTACTGTGAAGAAATTAGGCACCAACTCAGCGTTCTGATGGGTGTCTATGAAAGTTTGAGGTGTAGGGTAAATGCCCTCGAAGGAATTAATACGAGGGAGCCCATCAAGCTCTCAGCTGCCCAACTCAATGCCAGAGCTCACTTCTGTGCATCAGGCAACACAATGGCTCCAAGGCAGAATGTGCTGGTCCCACAAAAACTAGTTATTGTTGGTGACTCTAATGTCAGGGAGACGGGGAATATAGTATGCAAAAAGGATAGGTGGAACAGGGTCTGGAGGCCTCATTTTAGGAAGAATATAGAGTTGCTAGAATGAGTACAGAGAAGGGCAACAAGATTGGTGAGAGGAACAAAGGGGTGCACTTATGAAGAAAGGCTTAAGTTCTGCAAGTTGCAGCATCTGGAGACTCACCTGCAAGATGATCTGATTGAGGTGTATAAGGACTTCATTGGTTTAAGCAGGCTGAATGCTGACGAGATACTTCCGCTTGCTCAGACTAAGAACCTCAGGGGGCATAAATTCAAACTGAGGAAAGACAGTTGTAGAATAGATGTGTGGAAATTTGCCTTTAGCCAGTAGGTTGTTGATTGCTGGAACAGACTTCCATCTCTTGCTGTGGAAGTTGATAGCTTAAATAAACTTAAGGCTGAACTAGACAAACATTTGGAGTGACTGGATGGGTGAAATTAGCATTAGCAGAGGCATATGATGCAAGAAAGCAAGCTTATTCGCATCAGCCAAAAAAAAAAAAAAAAAAACAACACAACCACTACTCCCATTTCACCCTTCCGTTCGTTCGAAATACCTGTCCAGCTGAGCCTTAAATTTGTTTAGGCTATCAACCTCAACAACAAGTGATGGAAGTCTATTCCACAAACCAACTGCCCACTGGCTAAAGGCAAATTTCTGCACATCTATCCGACATCCGTCCTTCCTCAATTTGAATTTATGCCCTTTCAGGTGATTATGGGCATTAGTTGAGGAAGGATCCTCAACTAATGCTAATGCTAACTTCAAACTCACAGAACCAACTTTTCATCTTTCTCGTTTATTCATTCAACTGAAATTAATTGTCAGGTGTAAGGAAGGTTGTTCCATAAAACTGCTGTTTTCTGGAACAACCTTCCTTCATACGTATTTCCTGAAAATTACATACAGAAGTTAAAGTCTAATGTCACCATATATCACCTTTTGTCTTCTCAACCTCCAACCCATGCACGGTACTAAGTAAGGTTCTAATACTTCTCATGTTTGGGGGTTTCATAAAAAAAAAAAAAAAACCTCCCCCATCTCTTCGTCCTTCCCTACCTCTCCTTAATATATAATATTCACTAAAATGAATTTCTTCATCTCGTATCTCTCAATGGGGACCAGGTCTCAGTAGCCCAACCACACCAGCATTACTTTATGTGATCAAAAGCTAAAATTCATTAATTTTTTAAAAATACTTCTAGCATTATTACTGTATAAACAAATTAAGGGTTTTAGTGATTTGGACAACCTTTATGTACCCTTTATAGCTACTTAAAGTGTTTTTACATGTAGTATTTGATTGCTGAAGGATTGGCTATTATTGCACTTTCCTTTTCAGTGTTTAAGATTATTAATAACAGCACACAAATAACACTTAAGTCAAAGCACAAAGAATTTTAAGAGAACTACTATAATAAAGATACCTCTGCATTAAGAGCTCTTTTAATTTTGAAATAAATTTTACAGATTATCAACAATAACATATGAGGGTCACTCAAAAACATTAGCTACCCAGGTAACAAAAATAACAGGACAACCTAATCATTTTTTATTCATTTTTTCCTCAAAATATACCCCTTGAATTCAATACCAGTCTTCCATTTTGAGGCAAAGAGGAAATACCTGAAAAGGTATTTCTGAAAAAACCATTTACAGCTTCCTTGGGGTCATAAATGGCTGGGATTCATGATGTTTCTTCAGCTTTCTGAAAAGGACTTCCATCTTTTGTTGTAGAAGTTGATGGCCTAAATAAATTTAAGGCCGAGCTGGACAGGCATTTGGAACAAATAGAGGGGTGAAATGGGAGGATTTTTTTTTTTTTTTTTTTGGCTGATAAGCTTGCTTTCTTGCATCATATGCCTCTACTAATGATAAGGAAATAATCACTGGAGACCAAGTCTGTACTGTGGGACGGTTGGTTTAATACCAGGAACCCAATCTCATAATTGTTTTATGTGATGTGTGTACAGGAGCACTGTCACAAGGAAATAACACCATATCAATTTCCCTGCTCCTTTACAGCCCTCTGAAATTTTTGAGAACAGCAGCATAAGCATTTTGTGCAGTCACACAGCTTAAGAGAATATACCTTTTTGGCTAGGAGGAAATTTATGGATCAGACTAGACCTGGAAGAATATTTTTTTTCTTTGAAGTTAATATATGAACCATCTGCTACTGAATTCTTCCCCACTGTAGTTTCCTTTGTTATATAGATAATATAACATTATTTATAGATTATTTATACTCTTCAACATATGATGCCTTGCTGCATTGACTTTGCTTTAACATTATTATGTACACCTTTTGGCATCTCTCATATTGTGTGATTATCTTCACAACTGGATTGTCATGTCTGCAATATCAGGGTATCTGCCCACCCACCGATGAAGGGCCAACAAGCCTTGAAACGGTGCTGTCTGGGTGGTGCCCACTTAGAATAAGTAACCAATAGTCTTCTCTTTTAGTGAAGCGTTACTTATTCGAGGTAGGGCAATACATAGCAACTCGTTGTGAAGGATGAGCACAATATGTGATACAGATAAAATGATGCCCTTTCACACTACAAACACAGTTTTTTCATTTAAGAGTTTTCTATGGTGTATATACACCAATATTATATAGATTAACATGGAAAAATAATAGCAGAATCATTTCTTATATACAGACTTTAAAAAAAAAAGAGGAATATCTGTGATTATAAGAATAATTAACTAAAACTGCCATTTTGCTAACTATATTCAAAAACGGGAAAGCATTTTTGAAGCTATATATATATATATATATATATATATATATATATATATATACACACACACACATACATACAGACACATATACACTGTGTGTGCACACGTGCACATGTGCATCATATCAAAGAGTGAAAGAAATTACTAACATTTACAAGATCATCACAACTCACCACCGCTGCTGGTGGAGGAGGAGGAGGTGGGGAAGTGAACTGCTGGAAAGGATACTGCGGATAGCCTGCTGGTGGTGGGGGTGGAGGAGGAGCATAATTCACTAATCCAGCATTAGGTGCTATGTATGAACTGGGCAATACGGGCTGAGCTGTAGGCAACGTTACTGGTGGAAAGATACGTGTTGGGCTTGCTATGGGTGGCCGCATAGCTAGAAAAGAAATTTTAAATAAAGAATGTCAGCATACATGCAGTTATCAACAAGAATAAAGAAAAACAGAATCAAAATAGTTAGCATTTAAGTTTAAGGAAAAATTGATAATTATATGAAATGATAAAAAAGTAAAACTGCAATGAAACAATTAAGATCAAATTTTAATATTTGAAACACTTAGAATTAGCATTAGTAGGCATATAATGCAAGAAAGTTTATATAGCATCAGCCAAAAAAAAAAAAAAAAAAAACACCCTTTCCCATTTCACCCAAACGTCTGACTAGTTCTGCCTCGAACTTATTAAAAACTTCCATCTGCCTACTACGACAGATGGAAGTTTCTTCAAACAATCAACCACCCATGGCTAAAGGCAAATTTCCACACATCTAGTCTACAACCATCTTTCCTCAATTTGAATTTATGTCCACTCAGGTGAGTAATCGAAGCAAGAGGAAGAATCCCATCAGCACTGAGCTTACTCAAACTACTCAAGGCCTTACACACCTCAATCAGGTCACCTCAAAGGTGCCTAGCCTCCAGACACAGCAATTTGCTGAACTTATGCCTTTCTTGGTAACAGCAACTTTTTGTTCCATTCACCAATCTCGTTGCTCTTCTCTGTACTCGCTCCAGCAACTCTACATCCTTCCTAAAATGAGGCCTTCAAGACCTGTATGCAGTACTCAAGGTGTGGCCTGACCACTGCCTTATAAAAGGGGATAATCACCTCCTTATCGCTGATTGAGGTGTATAAGGCCTTAAATGGTTTGAGCAAGCTAGTGTTGATGGCATTCTTCCTCTTACTCCAATTACTCACCTGAGGGGACTAGCAAAGTTCCTGTATATATCACTGACAAGATACCATGAGCTACCCTTGCAGCCTGTTTGCACTATTAGAAAACTTTATATCTGATTGCACAATTATCCCCAGGTCTTTTTCATTCTCCACTGCCCTGTAAAAAAAAAAAAAACGTACAGTACATGTACCAATTGTGTGGCAGTAGTACCATACAATTGGTCACCTCCTTATCCCTGCATAGAGGACGATATCCCCTCCTTAAAGATATGACATATTAATATATGCCATATCTTTAAATTTTAGAAATAAGTCATATCATCATCATCATCATCAGCCATTTTCAATCCACTGCAGGATGAAGGCCTCTCCAGCAACTTTCCAGTTCCTTCTGTTTTGAGCACTGGCCATCCATTTACTACTCAAAAACTCATGAATTTCATCTATCCATCTCCGCCTTTGTCTTCCAGGTTTTCTTCTAGCTCCTCTTGGGTACCATTCTGTTATTTTCTTAGTCCATCTGTCATCATGTCTTCTAGCTATGTGTCCTGCCCAAGACCATTTTAGTTCTTTAGTTTTGATAAGAATGTCCTTTACTTGAGTTTGCTGCCTAATCCATGTGTTTCTCTTCTTATCTAACAGTCTGATTCCCAATATAATTCATTCCATTCTTCGCTGTGTAGTTCTTAGCTTCTCTTCCATTCTTTTGATGAGTGCCCAAGTTTCACTTCCATAAGTCATGGTGGGGAGTATACATTGGTTCATTATTTTACGTTTCAGACAAACTGGGATATTGCTCTTCAGTATGTGACTATATTTCCTGAATGCTATCCATCCAAAATTTATTCTTCTCTTGACTTCCAGCCATTTATCATTATTACAGCTAATAACTTGTCCCAGATAAGTATATGACTCCACCTTTTCAATTACTGCTCCTTCAATCATTATTTCCCTTTCCGTGGCATACTTGTTCATCATTACTTTTGTTTTAGCCATATTCATCTTTAGTCCAAAATCCTTACTAACTGTGCATAACTGATTAAGATTTTCCTCTAATTCTTTGGGATCGTGGCTTATGACCACAATGTCATCTGCAAATCGTAAATGGTTTAGGTACTCTCCGTTCACATTGACTCCTTTCTGCGACCAGTCTAATCTTCTGAAAGCTTCCTCAAGGGCAGCAGTAAACAGCTTCGGAGATATTGTGTCTCCTTGTCGGACTCCTTTCTCGATTTTAAATTTCTTACTGTCTTTGTCTAGTCTAATAAAGGATGTAGCACTCTCATATATTTTCTTCAAAATCATAATATATGGAGTATCTATGCCTTGTCTTTCCAGTGCCCCAAACATTGCCTTATGCTGTATGGAGTCAAATGCCTTTTCATAATCCACAAATGCCAGGCATAATGGTGTTTTATATTCATTTGCTTTCTCCATTAGCTGTGATATTACGTGAAGGTGATCCATAGTTGAGAATCCTGTCCTAAAGCCAGCTTGCTCTTTCGGTTGATTCTCATCAAGTATTCTTTCTAATCTGTTAGTAATGACCCTTGTGAACAACTTGTAGATATGGGATAACAAGCTAATTGGTCTATAATTTCCAATTTCTGATTTATCTCCTTTCTTATGCAGCAAAACTATGATTGCATTATTCCACTGCTTAGGCATCACACCTTTTCTAATGCACTTTGTGAAGAGCCTTGCCAGTTTTTGTGTTATGTCTCTTCCTCCCAATTTTAACAACTCTACAGTAACTTCATCTTCCCCCGGGGCTTTCCGATTCTTCATTTTCTTCAATGCATGTTCTACCTCATCAGGAAGAATACCGGGTATGTCGTATGTGTTGCTACTTTGCAATCCATCTTCCCCACTGCTGGTATCATTCCCTCGCTCCTTGTATAATTCTCTATAGTAGTCTTCTAC